>NC_052171.1:22953257-23102365 GCF_902713615.1 Scyliorhinus canicula | reverse complement strand
CTCCTCCCCTCCCCTCCTCCCTCCTCCCCTCCAACTCTCCCTCCTCCCCTCCCTCTCCCTCCTCCCCTCCCACTCTCCCTCCTCCCCTCCCTCCGTCTCTCTCTCTCTCTCTCCCTCCCACCCTCCCTCCCTCCCCACAGACAGGTTTCCCCACAGACTAGGTTGGGACAGGAGTGTGTTATAAATGTCATGTGGAGCATTTTGTTGAACCACTTGCCTCCTGCTTGCTGATTAAAATAGGAGGCGAGTGAGCCAGGAGCCTGGCTGGCATTGCCCAATGCCCTGGCACCATGTGCCTGATGGCATGTTTCTGCCAGTGGGGCATCCTTGTGGGAAGGAGGTAGGCACCGTTTTGTGATGAGCCGTCCGCAGCGTCTCAGAAATTCCTGAACCTTGTCATTCCGAGTCACGCAGATGGATTCTCTGCTGGGGGAGGGAAGCTTGTCCAGCCCGATGCCCTGTCGCCAGGCGTGCAGGAATCTCTGACCCCCCCCCCCCCCCCCCCCATGGGTTTGTGGTTGTCCTGATGACACAGAGGAATTAAAGCCATTTTTCTGCCCAATGTTGTGACCAACACATTCAGGTGACAATCCCCAGTCCAGAGGGTTTGAATGCAAGCCTTGTCTGATTTGCTTTATTTATGTATTTTTTTCCCCCATTTTATTTTCACGAAGAACACCCTCAATGTACAGAAAATGCAGCTGCTGAGGGAAGCTCCGTGGGGCGAGACACAGCTCCTGTTTCAGGTTGGAATGAACTTGCATCTTTCAGATTGTGTGTTGCAGGGTCATCCACCTGAAATACTGAGTGTGTTTCTCGCTCCGCCGATGCTGCCCGAACGGCTGAGTTATTTCCGGAATTTTCCATCCTGATTTCCACAGTCCGCTGTGTTTTGCTTTTGGATTTGTTATCGATATCGTCCTTATTCAGTTTGTTAATCTTGTTAGATATTGCTGATTTCAAACAGCAGAATGTTTCGATATAAAAGAGGTGATTGCTGATATAATCTGCAGGAATCTACGCTATAAGCCATGTATTTGCCTTTCTATTTATGTTGTGTATTGGCAGGTGTAAGTCCGCACCGGCCAGAGCTTTCAGAATCCTCCCCCCCCCCCCCCCCCCCCCCAGTCACTTCACCGACACACTCCGAGCATTCCTACCCGGTCAGATGTTACTCTCTGCTCCACAATCTGCCTGACCTGGGTGTCGAAAACCTTCACTCGTCTGGTTGGCCAGGCCACATTTCGTAGCAACTCTGATGAAAAGTCATCAACCTGAAACTTGAACACTTTCTCTCTCTCTCTCTCTCTTCCCCCCCCCCTCCGCTCAGCATACCCAGCATTCCCTGCTTTTATTTCTGGTTTCCCACCATGTGCAGTATTTTGCTTTCAGATGAGGCCTGTCAATATCGGGGCACAAGTGGTTAGCACTGTGGCTTCACAGCTCCAGGGTCCCAGGTTCGATTCCCCTCTGGGTCACTGTCTGTGCGGAGTCTGCACGTCCTCCCCGTGTCTGCGTGGGTTTCCTCCGGGTGCTCCGGTTTCCTCCCACAGTCCAAAGATGTGCTGGTTAGGTGGATTGGCCGCGCTAAATTTCCCTTAGTGTCCAGAGGGGTTAGGAGGGGTTATTGGGTTGTGGAGGTAAGGGGGGGAAGTGAGGGCTTAAGTGGTCGGTGCAGATTCGATGGGCCGAATGGCCTCCTTCTGCACTGTAGGTTCTATGTTCATTTGCATTCCTGTCAGTGGAAACACAGGTGTCGCACAAACATCAACGTGAGAGCTGACTTCTAATTTGAGCGTTGCGTGAATCTTTCTGCTCCCTTTATCAAAGTGCCCCTTTACTCATTGACCGAGACGAGTATGATCAAATATTCACCCCATGACACACGATAAAGAGAACAATTGATCATTTACTCAGCTTCGTGAACCACAACATTCGGTGTTGAATAGATAAGCCAAATGAAAAGATCCAGGAACGTAGCTGAAGGCCATTCAGCCCATCAAGTCTCTTCCACCATTGAATTAAATCATGTACCTCAGAGAGAGAGGTTGTGGGTGGGTGGGATGCGATGGCAGAATGGGAACAGGTTGTGGGTGGGTGGGATGCGATGGCAGAATGGGAACAGGTTGTGGGTGGGTGGGATGCGATGGCAGAATGGGTTGTGGGTGGGTGGGATGCAATGGCGGACGAGGTTGTGGGTGGGTGGGATGCGATGGCGGACGAGGTTGTGGGTGGGTGGGATGCGATGGCGGACGAGGTTGTGGGTGGGTGGGATGTGATGGCGGAATGGGTTGTGGGTGGGTGGGATGCGATGGCGGAATGGGTTGTGGGTGGGTGGGATGTGATGGCGGACGAGGTTGTGGGTGGGTGGGATGCGATGGCGGAATGGGTTGTGGGTGGGTGGGATGCGATGGCGGAATGGGTTGTGGGTGGGTGGGATGTGATGGCGGACGAGGTTGTGGGTGGGTGGGATGCGATGGCAGAATGGGAACAGGTTGTGGGTGGGTGGGATGCGATGGCGGAATGGGTTGTGGGTGGGTGGGATGCGATGGCGGACGGGGTTGTGGGTGGGTGGGATGCGATGGCGGAATGGGTTGTGGGTGGGTGGGATGCGATGGCGGAATTGGAAGAGGTTGTGGGTGGGTGGGATGTGATGGCGGAATGGGTTGTGGGTGGGTGGGATGCGATGGCGGAATGGGAAGAGGTTGTGGGTGGGTGGGATGCGATGGCGGACGAGGTTGTGGGTGGGTGGGATGCGATGGCAGACGGGGTTGTGGGTGGGTGGGATGCGATGGCGGACGGGGTTGTGGGTGGGTGGGATGCGATGGCGGACGAGGTTGTGGGTGGGTGGGATGCGATGGCGGACGAGGTTGTGGGTGGGAGGTGTGGGTGTTGTGGGTTAAGTGTTGTTCTGCTCAGACATTAGTTTGCGGAGTTGATTGAACGGCAGCCTCTTTGGAAGAGAGTGTTTCAGATTCCTGTTACCCTTTGTGTGAGGAGTGTTTTGGGACCTCCCCTGAATGGGCAAGCTTTAATTTCAAGGAAATACTTTCTCCCATTGCCCCCCCAATCTTTACTGAACAGTAAAAAGTCTGACAACACCAGGTTAAAGTCCAACAGGTTTGTTTGGAACCACGAGCTTTCGGAGCACTGCTCCTTCCTCTAGTGAACAGAACAGAAGTCTTTTTCTGTACAACCTGTCCTTGTAATTTAACCCTTTCATCTCCAGTAACTCCAGTTCGATCAGACCCGACAGGCGAGCCGGTGTCTATTCAGAGAGTGCTAGATGTTTCAGGCAGGCTTGCAAATGCTTTCAGTCCTGACCGAACTTTCTCACCTGAAATGTTTGCTGGCCTCTTGTCTTTGCAAGTGTTCTTCCACCATGTCTCTCATCATGTTATAGTCTGGTTGGGGGTTGGAGGGGGGGGGGGGGGGGGGGGGAGGTGATTGGCAGGGAGAGAAAGCAGGTCAAAGGAGAGATGGCACCATGGAGAAGAAGCCATGGCCACTTGGTGAGAAATATTGGGTTGGGGGCGGGGGGAAGTTGATGGGTCTGTTTTATCCCTGTTCTCAAACCAGGACTTGTGTGCAAGATTCTCCTCCTTTTCTCCAAAGTTGACTGCCTGCTAACCGACAAAGCAGGTGCTTCACTAACACCAGACCAACCCATAGTCGTACTGTGGTGAAGTATAAGTGAGAGAATATTAGGGGGGAAGATTGAACTGGCTGCAGCTCTGCTCCCCGGCAAAGGGAAGACATGCGGGTGACTCAATAAGAATTTGACAGGACGGGTTGGAGAAGATGTCCCCCTACTAACACTAGGTCCGTAAATAGAAGGTGGCCACCAATAAATCCAACAGGAAATTCAGGAGAAACTCCATAAGGAGTAGTTGAGATAGGCGTGGAAGAGACAGAATGGCAGAGAAACGTTTAAGAGGGAATATGTTGTTCGTGGGAGAGGAAAAGGAACAGGAGGAGATGAAAAGGGATGTCAGGTGGCCTCTGTAGGCCAGTTGGGCTTCTGGCCTGTTTCTGTACTTTCAATGGCACGTTAGTCTGTTGCTTTGCCACATCAGTCATGGAACTGATGTGCTGTATTATTACTGATACCCAACATGCCATCGTGTGCTGCTATTGATAGGTTCTCTGAAAGAGAGCACTATTACCCTGGAGGTATTAATGGTGACTTACAGTATTAACAGTGAATTGAGTAATAGTGGCAAAGGCACAGTATTAACAGCAAGTTGTAGCAATAGTAGAATTAGGTTCCTGTATTAATGGCGATTTGACACAAGTTGGAGTATTAATGACAAGATGAAGTTTTAATGGAGACTGACAGTATTAATGTAAGTTACAGTGTTATTGATTTGTTTCAGTATTATTGGAAGGTTGCAATATTGATGAGTTGCAATATTAATTGACGTGAGCAGATTATTGATGATCGACAATTATGAAGTGACTATTTTCCACAGGGAAGGGGGAGAACTGACATGTCTCTTCTCGAAGGCCAGATCCTAGTTCTGATCAGTAGAGTTAGTGATTAGAGAACAGGAAAGTATCGATGCCGAGTTGGGAAACCAGCAGTACCTTATAGAAATGTACACCGGATTAGAATATGGACCTGATCTTTTGGCCTATTGGATGGATGGGGAAAATAGTGGCCTTTGACATTTCCAGCCCTATTGCTAACTGGGTTTAAATCCCCAATTCAAAGGGAAGAAGTGAAACTCTCTGACGCGCAAGCTCTTCCTAAGCAATAAGTCGGGCCATTCAGTGTATTTTTGTTGCCGGAAGCTCTCTGGACTTGGATCTGAGTTTGGAGCTAAGAGGCCAGGGTGGTGACGAGGTGGAGCATTGGAGGCCTGTTGAGAAAAATGGCCTCGCTGCAATGTCCATCAGAGGTGTCAATCTCAGGATTCCAAGGCGATCTGTAGAACTGGATTGAGATCCATGTGGCTGGTCTTTACTGCTTCACCCCTTCCTACCTCTCCTCCAACAATCTCCACTTGGTTCACGCAGTCAACCCTCGCTTTGATGGCTCCATTCCGCTATCATGTTCCTGATGCAAGTGGTGCCCCAATACTAGATAGACACCCCAACCCCCCAACCCCAACCCCCAACCCAACCCCAACCCCAACCCCCAACCCCCAACCCCAACCCCCAACCCCCAACCCCAACCCCCAACCCCCAACCCCAACCCCCAACCCCCAACCCCAACCCCCAACCCCAACCGAAGCCTTTGAGACCTTTGCCAGATTGCAGTAAAAGAAGGTCAAGATGACTGAGGAGATATTGAAAGCTCTCGCCGGTGCTGTTTCACGTGCGTGCAATTGCAGAACCAATCACTTGCTTAAGCTTGATGACCGTATCTTGGCTGCATGTTTAGAACCAGAGTATTTTTTATGCTTTTTGATATTCAGGTGCTTTATAAATTCAAAAGGATCATCTTTTCTTGTGAAGAGCTATTTTAATAATAAATTATGGCTACCAGCAATATGTTTGGAACTTTGTGTCTTGGTGTTTTTTCCTCTGTTGATTTTGGCACGCAAATACTCGAGGTTCCCATTTTCTCCAATTAGTGGTAGATGTGGGAGCAGGGATGGGAATGCCTGACATGCTGCTAATCCAGTGTCTCAGGATTTCGATGATGAAATTGAATGTCCCAATTTATTACATTTATTGTGTTATGCTTGTTGAACGGGTCCTCGAGTCTTTGCCCGTGACAGTTCCTTTGGGCTGGGCCAGAATGCTGCTCTCTAAGCTCTCAACCAAAGCCTTTTTCCACTAATCTGTGAAACCAACGAGATAACTCTACCACAAACACAATATGAATGCTGATTTAACTTTTTCTTCCCTGATCTGGATTGCTGAAGCCAGCTGTATCCCACAACTCCAAATTGGTTAATTCAGCAGATTCATTGAGCTCATTAAAATCTCTGGTACATACCTCTTGGCAGGAGCCAGCTGACCCTTTGGGGAATTTGAGCTACTTTGCAACACCATTGGAGGATGTTGCCAGTTCATAGCTCCAATTGTGGACACTTAATTTGCTTTGTGTGGGTGTTTCAAAGCCCCCCCCCCCTTCCTGCCTCCCCCAGTCACTCCACCAGGAAAGGGGGGGGGGGGACTGAAACCAGTTGCCTTAACTGGAAGGATTATTATTAACACAGCCAGAACCTTGAGGGGATTATTTCTCCTGCCAATTGCTGGGGAAACAGGTAAAGCTGGGTGTTATATTACGTGATTGTAATATGTCGTTACTCATTTGCTTGCTTCCAGAATAGTCTGACAGTTGTAGTTCAGCAGGGGGATGGAGGGCAGCACGGTGGCACAGTGGTTAGCCCTGCTGCCTCACGGCGCTGAGGTCCCAGGTTCGAATCCCGGCTCTGGGTCACTGTCCGTGTGGAGTTTGCACATTCTCCCCGTGTCTGCGTGGGTTTCACCCCCACAACCCAAAGATGTGCAGGGTAGTTGGATTGGCCGCGCTAAATTGCCCCTTAATTGGAAAAAATAATTGGGTAATCTAAATTTTTTTAAAAAGCAGGGGGATGGGAACCTAAATTTTAGTCCCAGTGTACAGGATGTTGAGAGTAGTGAGGTCAGGGATAGGGTTAAAAGTTCGAAAGAGGGCACCGGCAAGCAAGATGCTGGTTTGAAGTGTGTCTACTTCAACGCCAGGAGCATCCGGAATAAGGTGGGTGAGCTTGCAGCATGGGTTGGTACCTGGGATCTCGATGTTGTGGCGATTTCGGAGACATGGGTAGAGCAGGGACAGGAATGGTTGTTGCAGGTTCCAGGATTTAGATGTTTCTGTAAGAACAGAGAAGATGGTAAAAGAGGGGGTGGGGGTGTGGCATTGTTAATCAAGGAAAGTATTATGGCGGTAGAAAGGACGTTTGAGGACTTGTCTACTGAGGTAGTATGGGCCGAGGTTAGGAACAGGAGAGGAGAGGTCACCCTGTTGGGAGTTGTCTATAGACCTCCGAATAGTTCCAGAGATGTAGAGGAAAGGATTGCAAAGATGATTCTCGACAGGAGCGAGAGTAACAGGGTAGTTGTTATGGGGGACTTTAACTTTCCAAATATTGACTGGAAATACTATAGTTCGAGTACTATAGATGGGTCAGTTTTTGTGCAGTGTGTGCAGGAGGGTTTTCTGACACAGTATGTAGACAGGCCAACAAGGGGCGAGGCCACATTGGATTTGGTACTGGGTAATGAACCCGGCCAGGTGTTAGATTTAGATGTAGGTGAGCACTTTGGTGATAGTGATCACAATTCGGTTATGTTTACTTTAGCGATGGGCAGGGATAGGTATATACCGCAAGGCAAGAATTATAGCTGGGGGAAAGGCAATTATGATGCTATTCGGCAAGATTTAGGATGTATAGGATGGGGAAGGAAACTGCAGGGTACGGGTACAATCGAAATGTGGAGCTTTTTCAAGGAACAGCTACTGCGTGTCCTTGATAAGTATGTACCTGTCAGGCAGGGAGGAAGTTGTCGAGCAAGAGAACCGTGGTTTACTAAGGAAGTTGAAGCACTTGTCAAGAGGAAGAAGAAGGCTTATGTTAGGATGAGACATGAAGGCTTAGTTAGGGCACTTGAGAGTTACAAGTTAGCCAGGAAGGACCTAAAGGGAGAGTTAAGAAGAGTGAGGAGAGGACACGAAAAGTCGTTGGCGGATAGGATCAAGGAAAACCCTAAGGCTTTCTCTATAGGTATATCAGGAACAAAAGAATGACTCGAGTAAGATTAGGGCCAATCAAGGATAGTAGTGGAAAGTTGTGTGTGGAATCAGAGGAGATAGGGGAAGCGTTAAATGGATATTTTTTGTCAGTGTTTACACTGGAGAAAGACAATGTTGTCGAGGAGAATACTCAGGTACAGTCGACCAGGCTAGATGGGATTGAGGTTCACAAGGAGGCGGTGTTAGCAATTTTGGAAAGTGTAAAAATAGATAAGTCCCCTGGGCCAGATGGGATTTATCCTAGGATTCTCTGGGAAGCCAGGGAGGAGATTGCAGAGCCTTTGTCCTTGATCTTTATGTCGTCTTTGTCGACAGGAATAGTGCCAGAAGACTGGAGGATAGCAAATGTTGTCCCCTTGTTCAAGAAAGGGAGTAGAGACAACCCTGGTAATTATAGACCTGTGAGCCTTACTTCGGTTGTGGGTAAAATGTTGGAAAAGGTTATAAGAGATAGGGTTTATAATCATCTTGAAAAGAACAAGTTGATTAGCGATAGTCAACACGGTTTTGTGAAGGGTAGGTCATGCCTCACAAACCTTATTGAGTTTTTTGAGAAGGTGACCAAACAGGTGGATCAGGGTAAAGCTGTTGATGTGGTGTATATGGATTTCAGTAAGGCGTTTGATAAGGTTCCCCACGGTAGGCTATTGCAGAAAATACAGAAGTATGGGATTGAAGGTGATTTAGCGGTTTGGATCAGAAATTGGCTAGCTGAAAGAAGACAGAGGGTGGTGGTTGATGGCAAATGTTCATCTTGGAGTTCAGTTTCTAGTGGTGTACCGCAAGGATCTGTTTTGGGGCCACTACTGTTTGTCATTTTTATAAATGACCTGGAAGAGAGTGTAGAAGGATGGGTTAGTAAATTTGCAGATGACACGAAGGTTGGTGGAGTTGTGGATAGTGCTGAAGGATGTTATAGGTTACAGAGGGATATAGATAAGCTGCAGAGCTGGGCTGAGAGGTGGCAGATGGAGTTTAATGCGGAAAAGTGTGAGGTGGTTCACTTTGGAAGGAGTAACAGGAATGCAGAGTACTGGGCTAATGGCAAGATTCTTGGTAGTGTAGATGAACAGAGAGATCTCGGCATCCAGGCACATAAATCCCTGAAAGTTGCCACCCAGGTTAATAGGGCTGTTAAGAAGGCATATGGTGTGCTAGCCTTTATAAGCAGGGGGATTGAGTTTCGGAGCCACAAGGTCATGCTGCAGCTGTACATAACTCTGGTGCGGCCGCACCTGGAGTACTGCGTGCAGTTCTGGTCACCACATTATAGGAAGGATGCGGAAGCTTTGGAAAGGGTTCAGAGGAGATTTACTAGGATGTTGCCTGGTATGGAGGGAAGGTCTTACGAGGAAAGGCTCAGGGACTTGAGGTTGTTTTCGTTAGGAGAAGGCTGAGAGGTGACTTAATAGAGACATATAAGATAGTCAGAGGGTTAGATAGGGTGGACAGTGAGAGTCTTTTTCCTCAGATGGTGATGACCAACACGAGGGGACATAGCTTTAAATTGAGGGGAGATAGATATAGGACAGATGTCAGAGGCAGTTTCTTTACTCAGAGAGTAGTAGGGGTGTGGAACGCCCTGTCTGCAACAGTAGTAGACTCGCCAACTTTAAGGGCATTAAGTGGTCACTGGATAGACATATGGATGAAAATGGAATAGTGTAGGTCAGATAGGCTTCAGATGGTTTCACAGGTCGGCGCAACATCGAGGGCCGAAGGGCCCGTACTGCGCTGTAATGTTCTATGTTCTAAAACTATCAGTCTTCAAACTAAGCAAACATCATATATTAAACAGCGATTTATGATTTATGTTCACTCTTCTACAACTATAACTGAAGATTAGGTAAATAATAGGTATATATAATGTTTAACTACTCTTGTCAACTAAGCTCTCTCCCTAACACTCTGCTAACTTGTCACTCCTGGGCCAAAGAGGTGGGAATCTCCTCGGAGTGCAGTTCATATTCATAGACCTAGTGCTGCCATCTAGTGGTTATCTAGCACTATCTTACAGATTGTGTCTTCCAGATACCTTACATACCAGCAGATATACAGCTCACTACATTGGGAAGATGCATTGTTGGCAAGATTTATTGGCCATTCCTAATTGCCCTTGAGAAGGTGGTGTGCTGACAGTACTCGCCCAATGCTAAGAGGGAGGGTCTTCCAGAGCTTTGACCCAGCAACAGTGAAGGAAAGGTGGGTGATGTGGTTCCGAGTTCAGGATGATGCGTCTGCTGCACTTGCTGGTTTTATAGGTGCTGTTGGAAGGACCTGATTCCAAAATAACTGCATGTCTTTTGATGAAAGCTCTAGGAATAGCAGAGTGGGCTGGCAGGTGAAGTTTAACATAAAGAAATGGGAAGTGAGATGTTTGAGGAGGATGAATGAGAGGACATGTGCACTGTCCAGAAAATCATTCAACAAAGCACAGTGAATGGTCCTCTTTAAAACTAATCTTTAAACCTAGTCTGTGCTTGACGATGACTGCAGGACCAAGGCTAGTGACAGATCTTACCCTTCTTTGGATGCAGAAGTCACATTTTGACTCTAAATTAAAATTCAGAATGAGCGTTCAATGATCCAGGAATGTAAGGATTTTTTTTTTTTTAACTTGCCAATTGAATTCTAAAATACAAGTACTCCCGAAAAGTCTTCCTTTCAGGCATGTGTCTGGTGGCTCTGCGGTTAGAGAGTTTGGATGAGATCTGAAAGGTGCTGGGTTCAAGTCCCAGTTAGGGCCTTAGACATAGACCAAGGTAGGACAGGCTAGATTAATTAATTTAATGGTGGGGTCAGTGAATTTAGTGCTGAGTAAGATCAAGTGTAAACTCAATGATAGCTGGAGAGCACCACCAGAGGCTGCTGGTTTTACTGCTCTCCGAGACAAAACAATTCTCTAAAATCCCATCCAGCAACTGTGGGATTTGAACCCAAGTTGGAGAGCTCTGTAAGCCACTGCTCTAACCATTTTACCACCAGAACTTTCACTCTCAAATCATTTTGGACCATATACTTAACATTTAGTAGCACAGGTGATCTATCACAAGAGATATATATACTCAGAGACACTGAGAAAGCTGTGGGTCAGTTGGTCAACTGGATAGAGCACCTGTAAAATAGCAAGTGGGACCCATAGCACCAAGGATGATGGTTCAAATCTTTGCTTTGCTTGCAGCAAATAACTTTTTATGTTTTTTAATCAATTAGTTAATTATTGTAATTAATCACAACTCATTGTAATTAAATTGGGAGTTAGACTAACTGGAATTATTCCAGAGCAGGTACACCTGTCGGAAAGTTCAGCTCTGCAGTCTTTGTGCAGTTATCATCATTGTGAGTGGGACAGCAGTCAGCAGTATCACTGTGAGTGGGACAGCAGTCAGCAGCATCACTGTGAGTGGGACAGCAGTCAGCAGCATCACTGTGAGTGGGACAGCAGTCAGCTGCATCACTGTGAGTGGGGCAGTAGTCAGCTGCATCACTGTGAGTGGGACAGTAGTCAGCAGCATCACTGTGAGTGGGACAGTAGTCAGCTGCATCACTGTGAGTGGGACAGTAGTCAGCAGCATCACTGTGAGTGGGACAGTAGTCAGCTGCACACTTCACCTCCATTTACACAGGAGCCAGATTGGAACATGGCTGGTGGACATGGCTGGTGGACGCGACTGAGATGGGCTGATAGCGTCCCATCTCTCCAGGTGCAAGGGGCAGGTGTCTACACAATATGTTTTATTCAATGGGCCCATGTTGTCTTGCTGTGCCTCTCCCTCTCACTATAGCTGGCTGTGGTTTTAATTGGGGATTGCAATGACTCCCATCGGCTCCATGCACAGTGCTGCCATTCATTCAGACAGGGCTGTGACACAGGCTCAACACAAACCTGGAATTCTGCTGCTGGCCACAGGAAACTTGCAGGGAAGCATCAGTCCAATTTGCTCTATTTAAAAAGGACGAGGCAGTGACATGGTAATCCTTCGGCCCAGAGTGGGAACTAGGGTTCAAACCCCAACACTGCAGAAATTTGAATTCAATAAAAATGTGGAATTAAAAATCTAACAACGACTGTGAAACCATTGTTGTAAAAACCCACGTGGTTCACTAATGTCCTTGAGAGAAGGAAATCTGCCGTCCTTACCTGGTCTGGCCCACAGGAATGTGCTTGACTGTTATTGCCCCTGAAGAGGCAGGGAAATGCTGGCCATCCAGCCAAACCCATGTTCCTGAGAGTATAGAAAAAAATCAAACCGTTTTTCCTGGTCTACCTTACCCATGCCTCTCAATCTTACAAATCTTTATTAAATCTCCTCTCAATGTCTTTTGCTCCAAGGAGTACAACCCAACCCCAGCTTCTCCAGCCTAACCTTGCAACTCAAATTGCCCATCAGTCATTCTGGTGAATCCCCTCTGCACTGCCTCCAGGGCACTCACATCCTGAAATGCACTGCCCAGGACTGGACACACCACTCTAGCCTAACCAGAGCCTTACAAAGCTTCAGGATAACATCCCTACTTTTCTACTCAATTACCTCTGACACTGAAGATCCCATAAGCTTTGCTAATGACTCTCAATGTGTCTTAGCACCCTCAAAGATCAATGCACATGTCCCGCCAGGTGTCTGTATTCCTGCACACTTTTGGAAACTGCCTCTTTAAACCTCCCCCTATAACATTTTCCAAAATGCTCCACCTCATACTTCCATTTGCCAGCCCATTCTGCCAGCACATTTGTGTCATGGTTTCAGGCAATTCATATCATTCCCTATCTGCCACCCAAGTGAGTTATCATGGACAAATTTTTTTAATGCTTCTCTCGTGCGCCAAGATCCAAATCATTTAAACGTAGCAGCAACAACAACAAAAAGCACTGTTCCTAGCAGCGGTCCTTGTGGAATACCACTGTCTACCATCCCGCAGTCTGAAAGATGACCATATACCAGGCCCTCATATCCCACAAGCCTCCATTTTGTTAACCAGCTCACTATGCAGCATTTTGCCAAACACTTCCTTAAAATCCATACGGACAACATGCACTGCATTCACTTCTCGTTAGTTCATTAAAACATTCAATTAGGTCAGTTAAGCATGGTCTGCCTTTTACAAAACCTCGCTGGCTCTGCATAATGAATTCAAACCTCTCCAAATGCAGATTGATTTTTTTCCCTGAATATAATTTCTAAAACCTGATCCACAATTGATGTTAAACTAACTGCATTATAATTGCCAGGACTGTCTTGAACAATAGTGCCACATTTGACACTCTCTAACCCTCTGGTGACACTCCTTTTCTCTTGCACATCTCTTTAATTTCCCTGCAGATTTGCTTTTCTCTCTCACCCGCTCTGAATAGAGGTCTATAAGAATACACCAAAGTACCACAATCATATCTTTTGTGCTTCTCAACCAAACCAAAAGGATCAGATTAATTTAATTAAGAACATTTACTCCACCCAAGTGCACGGCAATGATTACCTCCAACAAGAGAGACTAATCATCTCCCCTTGACCATCACTGAATTCTCCACTATTAACATCGTGGGGGTTGGCACCATTAGTTTGTTATGACATGGCAAACACCAGGATCGCTCTTCATTTGCTTCTCCAAAATGGTGTGTACCATATATAACCTCGTATCTTCTCTTCCTCTCCCCAGATATCCTCCACTAGCCGACCACTGCTTGCTATTGTTTGAATCCCGTGGGCTCCATCTGCTTCCAGTGTTAATCTTTCACTTCTGGTCCCAAACACCTGGGTGGTTCACACTTTACTTTGATCATTCTGTCACCGATTCTGCCAGTACATTGTCCTTCAGTTCTTTGCTTGATGCTACTTTTCCTATCCTGCTCAGGATAAGTTAATACGCCCCAGCCAGCTTCTCTTGCTCTGAATATGCCCAGCCAGCTTCTCTTGCTCCGAATATGCCCAGCCAGCTTCTCTTGCTCCGAATATGCCCAGCCAGCTTCTCTTGCTCCGAATATGCCCAGCCAGCTTCTCTTGCTCCGAATATGCCCAGCCAGCTTCTCTTGCTCCGAATATGCCCAGCCAGCTTCTCTTGCTCCGAATATGCCCAGCCAGCTTCTCTTGCTCCGAATATGCCCAGCCAGCTTCTCTTGCTCCGAATATGCCCAGCCAGCTTCTCTTGCTCCGAATATGCCCAGCCAGCTTCTCTTGCTCCGAATATGCCCAGCCAGCTTCTCTTGCTCCGAATATGCCCAGCCAGCTTCTCCTGCTCCGAATATGCCCAGCCAGCTTCTCCTGCTCCGAATATGCCCAGCCAGCTTCTCCTGCTCCGAATATGCCCAGCCAGCTTCTCTTGCTCCGAATATGCCCAGCCAGCTTCTCTTGCTCCGAATATGCCCAGCCAGCTTCTCTTGCTCCGAATATGCCCAGCCAGCTTCTCTTGCTCCGAATATGCCCAGCCAGCTTCTCTTGCTCCGAATATGCCCAGCCAGCTTCTCTTGCTCCGAATATGCCCAGCCAGCTTTTCTTGCTCCGAATATGCCCAGCCAGCTTCTCTTGCTCCGAATATGCCCAGCCAGCTTCTCTTGCTCTGAATATGCCCAGCCAGCTTCTCTTGCTCTGAATATGCCCAGCCAGCTTCTCTTGCTCTGAATATGCCCAGCCAACTTCTCTTGCTCTGAATATGCCCAGCCAGCTTCCTTGGAGTCCAGATTTCATTCTGGTAAATGTACTCTGCACTCTCTTCAAGGCCAGTGTAACCTCACCCAGCCTGCTCACACTACCACACCTGAGGCTTAACCATAGCCTCAAATAACTGGAGCATAATCTCCACCCCAATATTGGGTCTGATTTTTGAATGCTTCACTGAAGCTCCCTGTTATTTTGCCCAAATCACACTTTTAACATAAGAAAGTAAAGGCCATCGTTGGTCTTTGTATTCTCTTCCTTCCAAATTACTTTTTGTTTCTTTACAGAGTATTGCTAATTAATGGAGTTAATACTCCCAAACAGGGACGTTACTTTTTGACTTTAATGGGACCATTGCTTAATTTCACTGCTGCTGTTTCTGCTGGGTATCTGGTTGTTGTTTCTGTTTGCAATGGTTAACTGGTTACTGTTTTATCTTCTCTCAGTTGCCAAAATGGAGCTACCTGGCTCACACAGGAGGCCAATGATCCAATAAAATAAAATAAAAACATTGATGCATGTCAACATTAAAGTCAGTGTAAATTGGCCTGCGACTTCCTTTTCAAAATCACCGTCAGCACTTGAACATATTATCTAGACTGGCGCTGCCAGTACAGTACTGAGGGTGCGATTCCTCACCCAGGGAATAGTTAGGGTGTGGAACCCACTCCAACATGGTGACACAAAGTCAGGTGGTAGGAGATTCACCTGGAGCATCAGCACCAGCAAGGTCCCATTTGCGCTGAATAGGGGCGGTCTGATTGTTGCCCATCAAGTGGATTCTTTCCAAAAGTGTTGAGTGCAAGTTTATTGACTGAGAGTCACATTACTGTTTGTACAGGGCTGGACACACAGAGTCAGTACTTGATGCCTTCTCATTCAGTTTATTTTTTTTCTTACAGGCTTAACATGCACATTTGTAACATCTTGACTTTACCACACAAGAATCAGAAAAACTACTCCACGACATTTTCATTCAGTAGCAACACCAAACATGTCACTTTCTAGAGAAATATGTGGAAATATTCTGACATCAGCATTATTTGCACTCGATTTCACAACAGGGGATGAGAAAGCAAGGTTATTAAAACAATTCCAGTCAGTCCTCTACGTTACAATGTTAACGATGACTCTTACTTTGAACATTGCCCTTGCATATAAGCTGACACAGGTGTATCACACAGAACAAAGCTCCCTCTACACTGCACCTTCAGGGACTCCTTGCTCAAGTTTGCCACAGGAGAAACACTCAGCGGAATGACCCATGCCCTCTCTGCCCCAAAGCTTCATCTCAAGCCGGAAAGAATGCCGCCAACCAAGCAGGTTTCCATTCATCTGGGAGAAAAGATCTCAAAGACACGTGTGACTGGAAATAGAGGGAAGAGCTTGGTGGGGTTTGAAAACAAGTCGGAGAATTTTAAAATTGGGATGTTGCTGAACTGGGAATGTAGGTCAATGAGCACAGTGGCGATGGGTAACACGAGTAAGATTTCTTTCATTTGATAAAAGTATTCAGCATCATGAAATGAAATGAAAATCGCTTATTGTCACAAGTTCAAATGAAGTTACTGTGAAAAGCCCCTAGTCGCCACATTCCGGCGCCTGTTCGGTGAGGCATAAAGTGAATTGTTCACTGGGAAAGACAGTGCGTACTTCTGTGCTGTAACAACTCGGAGTCTGCTGCTATCACACGTGTATGCCCTGTGTTAACATTGTGTTTCCATGAGTATACTGGTCTTTGATTATCATTCTCTGGATATTCAGACAAATGCTTCTTAATTCTTGTAGATATCCAAGTCTCCTGTACCTGTCGCAGAATGAGTACTAACGTGGAGATGGATTTTCAAAGCTGGCGAATATACATCTATACTCACACCCAAGTGATTTACCTCCAGTGAGGGTCAAAGCCAAGAAGAGACCGGTGCCTTCTGCTCCCATCCCCCTGATAATTTCTCCTCGAGATCACCGGGACAGGAGGATATGACGAAAGGGAACATGCACTGCATTCTACATGAAGTAGGGGAGCTTGAAATGAGGTGTACACAATCTAGAATGGACTGTCTTTGGACACCGCTGAGGGAGATAGTGTGGACTGTGTCAGATATTAGCTGATTTGCTAACAACCCTGGAAAGGCAGGGTGGGGGGAAAAGAGTGGAGAAAGGGGTCCAGAAGAATGGATCAGTATTTGCACGGGATCATTTTGAGAGGGGGGAGGGGGAAGAGAAGGTATCCCCTGGACTGGGGATTAAACCACCATGGTGTGGTGGCTGTTAGTGCTTGTCGAAGCCAGGTCTGTTCTATACAATATAACTGTGTCTAAGTTCCACAGGCCACCTCCCTAAAGGAAGTCAGCAAAGACTGAGCAGATGATCCCAAGCAGCAAGTGCATGTTGGCTGCTGTTGGACATTGTTCTTAATACACTGATAGATAATGTATTTCAGAGAACATTTAATATATAGAAGTACTGTCCATTAACAAAACACAACAGGTCAATACAAAAAGTTATCCCATTTCAAAACCAAATCACTCATAAAAAGGAGGAACGCATGGCCGATATAACGGCCTACTGTTCAAGGCACAATGAAAGCACACAGTAAATTCAAAGCATTTATATTCAACAATGCTCATACACTTGAGGAACTGCAATAAATCCTGTGCCAGTTTACCAGCTCAGAAGGATGGCCATGCCCTCCCAGTCTAATTATTTTACAACAAAAAGTTTGGTTCAAACAGCAGAGGCTGTTAGTCCTACTGAATCTAATATTCACCCAATGGGGACAAGGGTCTTATGACGAGTGCCAACTCCCAGGTCATCCCACTTGGATGCCTTTAGAACCCAAAAGGTTCTAGTTTTGCTGACAAACATCAGCTATGTTAAAACTTGATTCATTACGAATGAAGTCAAGAAAAAGTGAACTCTTCTCTTGTTCTTCAAAGGCCAGGCATGCGTCACTGCGCATTCCCAGCCGAGGACCACATGTTGCATCCACTACCTTAGCTAGCAGAATCAACATACCAACTCCATTTAAAGCCTAGAAGGTCACAGCATCTACTTGTTCTCAGGCACTGTGGTGAGGGAATTTCCAAAAGAGAGCAAAAATCAGTTAGTAAATAATAGTTTGCATCACCCATATTGAGGCAGTCACTCTCAGTCCTATCGAAATGTCCAAGCAACCAAGGATCTCAACAACTCCTCCAGAAAAATGATACACAAGACTTATGTTAGTCCCCAAGAAGCAGCTGACCGTGGAGTTGTATGAGGAAAGGTTGAGCAGGTTGGGATTATCCTCATCAGAGTTCTGAAGAATGAGGGGCGATCATTCTGGTCGGCAGTGTAAGTGCTCAGGGTATATTTTCTCTGATGGGGGAAATCTAGAACTCATGGGCAGCTTCGAAATACCGTTACAAACAGAGGCGAGAGGAATTTTCTCTGTCTAAATGGCTGTTGATCTTTGGAATTCTCTATCTCGCACATCGGTGGAGGTGGGATGATTGGATTTTTTCAAGGCTATGTTAGACTTTTGACCGACAAGGAAGTGAAGAGTTGGGGTTGGGGGCAGGAAAGTGGTGTTAATGTCACAATGGGATCAGTCACGATGTACTGAATGGTGGACCAGGGGCACAATGGCCAATGGCTGCTCCTATTTCTGATGTTGCTAGTGTAGGTCATGCTTGTTAGTCAAAGGTTTTTTGAACCTCAATGAACACATTCCAGCCGATTTAGGATGCCATTAAACCCCTCTCTCCATTTCGATGTGAAACTCTACCTCCAACTTTCTAGCTCATATCCAATTGGCGTCAAACAACAAAAACTCCCATTGGGATCGATTCCACATACACTCGCAGATTAAAATAGTGGCCAACCATCTTTTTCCTCCCTCACAACATGGTCAAAGATCCCAGGATTTGAATGGATAAAAATACTGCCCGTGGTTAATTAAAAAAAACACCACTTTGTTAAATAATAGGGCAAGTCACTGGAATATTGAGGCTTTACCTTTGAAACTAGAGGCGACGGTTCAGTGGCATGTCAGCAAGCTCAGCTCCCAGGGGAGTGGGAATCAGCAACTGTCTTCCCAGAACATCGCTGGGGGTGGGGGGAAATGTAATATTTCCAAACCGAGAGTGGCAGATTTTTGTGACACAATCGTTTTAAAGGGTTATGGAATAAAGTCAAGCAATTGGAGTTCAGGTAAAAGGCCAGACATGATTTAATCGAATGGCGGGCAGATGCGCTTGAAGGCACTGACTGGTGACGCCCTGTTGCTGTGAAGACACCAGTTCAGGTTGGTCATCTGCTCCCTCCACCCTCACCCCTTCCCCCACCATCCAGAAACTTGGAATGAAAACAAAATGCTGGACCTTCTTGGTGAGACCACCCCAGTATCCCAAAGAGGGGAATTCCAGCCTTGTTAGCGGCACTTAGAGAGGGAAAAAACAGACCTGAGGCAGTTGATGAACAGGACAAACCTCACAGAGTTTCTGCCTTTATTTCGGCTTTCTTGCCCGATGTGCTTTCATTAAAGAAAGGGTGGCACGGTAGCACAGTGGTTAGCACTGTGGCTTCACAGCTCCAGGGTCCCAGGTTCGATTCCCGGCTTGGGTCACTGTCTGTGTGGAGTCTGCACGTTCTCCCCGTGTCTGCGTGGGTTTCCTCCGGGTGCTCCGGTTTCCTCCCACAGTCCAAAGACGTACAGGTTAGGTGGATCGGCCGTGATAAATTGCCCTTGGTGTCCAAAAAAGAAAGGTTAAGTGGGGTTACTGGGGTAGGATGGAGGTGTGGGGTGCTCCTTCCAAGGGCTGGTGCAGACTCGATGGGCCAAATGGCCTCCTTCTGCACTGTAAATTCTATGATTCTAAGACAGTGGAATAAAACCCAGAGTCGGGGGGGGGGGCCCTTCTCCCAAGGAACTTTTATTGTAAGGATAGAATAGGGAGGAAACACCCAATGAAGGAAAGGCAGGCTTGGAATGGCTCCTTGGAATTCTGGGAGCACACAGTCCCGTGACAATGCCAACAGCTGGAAAGCAAGGGTGGAATCTTAAGAAACGCACCCAAAAGTCACAGCTACCGGAATCGTGGCAAAGATCAAGAGGAGGCGACTCGCCACGTTCTGGGCTGTCAAGGATAGGTGCAGGATTCTGGCACAGTGAGATTGCAGGGAGTCAGAGACAGAGGCTTTTGGAATGTTTTGAGTCAGAGCGAGAGGTTTAAGTAATACGGCTGCTCGAAATACACTGGTTAGAATTCAAATTCCAATCTCAAATACACACTTAGTGGCGGACAAAAGCTGCAAACGGGCATAAAGAGAGCATGCTAAACTGTAACGCAGTGCATGAGAGAGAGGGCCGAGCCCATGAGCCACACACTGCCCAATGGGCAAAGGAGCGCACCGCCGTTATCCCATGTTCCATTGGCATTCCGATATTGGCCATGTCTCGCCCGACCACCCGACATCCCGCCGCTCAAAGCTGAGCCAATGAGCAGGCCTCCCACAGCTCCTGCGGCCACGCCCGCTCCAATCTTTGCCTTGTTGGACAGCCCCTTCTTGGGTTGGAAGCGCGGCTTACTCCCCGATCTGCCTCTCAATTGTCTGATATTGGGGTTTCCATCTACAAGGACGATATCGCTCAGGCTGCCGACAAGGATGATCACGGCCCACAAGGCAGCCACGTTCTGTCTCATGATGGAACACCTGGGAAAACACGAGATAATAAAAAAAACTCATCAGCTTGAACTTAAATTAAAATGTTCAGTTTTCAATTCATTTTGGAGATCAATTTCCTTTCGTATCTATGTTCCACCAAGAGATACATCAGAGGGGCATTGTACAAATATAGCGTCTGTCTTGGCCCAATAATATATTATAAATCTTGTTCCAGCTTGGAAACTGCTTCCCCATCTCACGTCCACAAAGCAGCCTAAAATTTCAGCTTCTTTCATCAAAACCCTGCCGCAGTTAGGCATCTCAAATCCAGTTTTACTGGAACAAAGGCCAAAATATAAGGATGCTGGAAATCTGTAACGAAAACACAAGGTGCTCGAGCCACACTAGACTCAAAATGTTCACTGTTTCTCTCTCCCCAGATCCTCCCAGACTTCCTTTCTCACTGCAATGAAGGCCAGTCCTTCAGTTTAGCATCTGCGATGCAGCTCGAGTCACAGGATTCCAAAAAAATCTAAAAGCTGGTTCTCTATCATGCGGGATATTTTTCAAATAATTGCCTCATTTCTAAATCTAACTTCCCCTTTGCAGCTTACGATGTTCAATTGGGGGTTTTGGGACAAAGTTGCGAGAAACTAGGCTTCGAGGGGCAGGTCCTGAAACTTTACAGTGGGTAAAAAGTTACATTTTTCCACCCAGCCCATCAGCATGGTAACTTAATGGGCAAACCTGGCTTTCTCAGAACCAATCAAGATTGGTTAAGGTCCTCTACGTGGAGGATGGCAGACATGGTGACATTCCTGCGTGCGGGTTAGCTAGTTGAGAGCTCCAAGTTCCACTCTGGAGATTTTGCTACATGATCCAGGCTGACTGGAGGTTCTGTTGTTCAAATCAGATGGTTAAGTAAGGCCCCCATCTGCCCTCTCAGATGCACAAGACCAACTTGTGCAAGCAGCAAGGTAAATCTTCCCAGTGTTCCAGGCCAACACTACAAACAGGCGGCCGTGTTTCCTAAAAATGAAACATTATCTGCACATCAAAATGAAATCATTGGCCATAAAGCATTGTGGGGGTGCCCTGATGCAATTGGAAAGTTGCTACATAAACGCAAATTCTTCCATGTAAATATATTCGGATTCTCACACAAACGCCCTGTTCCATTTTGTTGATAAGACCAGTATGATTATAAACAGCTTCTCCTCCAGCTGATTGGTGCAGTGCCACAGGAAGTTTGTTAACACCCCGCACTGTAAACCATCCAACTCTGCAATATGACACAGACATATATAATATATCGCACTAAATAATCTATGAGCTTCATTGGGGAAACAAAACGCTTGCATGAAATTCTTCACACAGGAACAACTTAAAAATCAGAACAGACGTGAACATTTGGGAATCTGTATCATTTAGAGGTGCTATGGCAACGAACATAGAAAAATACAGCACCGAACAGGCCCTTCGGCCCACGAATGCTTGTGTATCCGACAGACCACCAACTTCTGGGAAAGACGAGAGGAACAAAAGTAGCAAGGGAATGACAGAGAGGTGCAAGAATTATAGAGTCGTTTCCGATGGGGTAATTTAATTATCCAAATATAGACTAGGCTATTAGTATGAAGGAAAGATAATGACTTTTTGTTAATATCACTGGATTAGGCGGGCAGCACGGTGGCACAGTGGGTTAGCACTGCTGCCTCAAGGCGCTGAGGTCCCAGGTTCGATCCCGGCTCTGGGTCACTGTCCGTGTGGAGTTTGCACATTCGCCCCGTGTCTGCGTGGGTTTCGCCCCCACAGCCCAAAGATGTGTAAGGTAGGTGGATTAGCCACGCTAAATTGCCCCTTCATTGGAAAAAAAATGAATTGGGCACTCTAAATTTATAAGAAAAAAAAAATCACTGGATTAGTAATCTCGAGAACCAGGCTGATGCTCCAAGGAATAGGGGTTCAAATCCCACAATGGCAGGTGACACAGTTAAAATTCAATAGATTTTTTGAAAAATCACAAATGTAAAGCTTGGGCTCAGTGACGGCGGCCAGAAAACTGCCATCAATTATTGTCAAAATCCTATAGAGTTCATTGATTCCCTTCAGGGAAGTAACTCTGCGTTCTTTACAAATGACTCCAGGCCGGAGGCAGTATGGTTAACTGTTCTCTCAATTGAACCAGGAAAGCCACTCGGCTAAAGGGCAGTTAGGAACAAGCAACAGATGCTGGCCTTCACCATGATTCCCGCGTTCCCACGGAAGAATAAAGGGCAAAGAGGGGGACTGAGTTCCCACAGCGTGTTCAGGGGAATTTTCGACAGCACCATAAAGGAGGCATTACCGGTCCCCAGCAACGAGGTGGGCCAAATGGATCAAGTGTCAGTGGGACATCATTTGGTGGTCACTGTATCGGAATAGTTAGGTTGGCTGTGAAGAAAGACAAAGAGAATTGAGGCGGCATGGTGGCGCAGTGGTTAGCACTGCTCCCTCACTCAGCCGAGGTCCCGGGTTCGATCCCGGCCCCGGGTCACTGTGTGCAGTTTGCACATTCTCCCCGTGTCTCCGTGGGTTTCGCCCCCACAACCCAAAGATGTGCCGGGTAGGTGGGTTGGCCGTGCTAAATTGCCCCTTAATTGGAAAAATAAACAAAGAAAATTGAGCAAAAGATTAATTATCCGGGGGGGGGGAGAATGTCAACTTCAATGAGGCAGGAATAAATTGGAATCAAAGGATGGTCTGTAAGACAGTGTCTGAACAATGGGTCACCTTCAGTTAACTTCAGTGGTGGGGCAGCTTCTAGAAATAATAAGTTGGGATAAAATTAATAGTCACATGGCCAAAGGCAAGTTGATTACGGTAAGTCAGCACCGATGTATTAGGGGAAATTCATGTGAGACTAACTTGAAGGTTTTGGAGAAATAACAAAGAGGGCTGATGGGGGCAATGCAGTTGATGTGGTATATGTGGACTGCCTGAAGGCATGTCACAGCGCTGCATTTACTTGTGAACAAAGTTACAGCTCATGGATATGAGATGGGCTTGGTGACAGGAAACAGTAGTGGTTAATAGATGTTTTGGAGGCTGGCGGTAAGTATGTGAGTCATGGATTCCCCAGGGATGGTGTTGGGACCATTGCTTTTCCTGATGCACATCAATGACCTCGACCATATTGTACAGGGCACAGCTTCAGATTTGGTGGACGATACGAAACTCAGCCGGAGGATAGTGTCGAACGTCAAAAGGACATTAAAAAGTTGGTGGAATGGGCAGACAGATGGCAGGTGGCAAGGCCAAGTGGTTCATTTAAAACACGGGGAGGATATGTGAACTACGGCAGCCGTGGTATCTGGGTGTAGATTTGCACAACTCATTGAAAGGTGGTAAGACAGGTTCAGAGCACAATCAGTAAAGCGCACACTATCTCGGGCCTCATCAATAGGGACAGTGGAGGTTGTGTCCAGCTAAAGGTTTATAGGGGCTGGTTTAGCTCACTTGGCTAAATCGCTGACTTCTAAAGCAGACCAAGCAGGCCAGCAGCACGGTTCGATTCCCGTTCCAGCCTCCCCGGACAGGCGCCGGAATGTGGCGACTAGGGGCTTTTCACAGTAACTTCATTAAAGCCTACTCGTGACAATAAGCAATTTACATTTCATTCATTTCATAAGGTAATTGGCTAAAGAAGCAAATGCAACAGGATGAAAAAGCCTTTCACTGAGTGGGTGTTTAAGATCTGGAAAGCACTGCTTGAAGATGTGGTGGAGGCAATTTCAATTACAGCACTCAAACAATTAGATTGTTATCCAAAACGGATGAATGTGCAAGGTTATGGGGAGAAGGCGGGGGAGGTGCAATCTTCTTCACTGCAGTTACTCTGTGATGCATAATGGACTCAAAACTGCAAAGGAGGCAGGTTCTTTACTCAGAGAGTGGTTAGGGTGTGGAATGGACTGCCTGCTGTCATAGTGGAGTCGGACACTTTAGGAACTTTCAAGCAGTTATTGGATAGGCACATGGAGCACACCACAATGACAGGGAGTGGGATAGCTTGATCTTGGTTTCGGACAAAGCTCGGCACAACATCGAGGGCCGAAGGGCCTGTTCCGTGTTAGAAAAAGATCATAGAACATACAGTGCAGAAGGAGGCCATTCGGCCCATCGAGTCTGCACCGACCCACATTATGCCCTCACATCCACCCTATCCCTGTAACCCAATAACCCCTCCTAACCTTTTTGGTCACTAAGGGCAATTTAGCGTGGCCAATCCACCTAACCTGCACGTCTTTGGACTGTGGGAGGAAACCGGAGCACCCGGAGGAAACCCGCGCAGACACGGGGAGAACGTGCAGACTCCGCACAGTGACCCAGCGGGGAATTGAACCTGGGACCCTGGTGCTGTGAAGCAACAATGTTAACCACTATGCTGCCCCCACTATGCTACCGTGCTGTACTGTTCTTTGTTCTATAAGGTCCACCAGCAAACAAAACAATCGCACTGAGGAGTAAGGCGGGGCAATGTTGTCAGACAGACATCATTAGCTTAGCATTGCTGTATTCTGATGGAATTAACATGCTGCAGAACCTCGGAATCGGTGACCTTGCTCTGCCAAGAGATGCTGGCGATCCTTCGGAGATCTGCCTTTTCCCCTGCTGAGTATAGGTTGTCTGGTTCTCACTCCTGTAGGAGGAATGCACTGAGTAAATAGGCATGGCAGAATTGCAGTTTTGTGTTTCCAGTCAGGTTGTTGTTTGTTGTTCCACACTTTTACTCAGCACGGACTTAACAGCTGCAGCTTTTGCAACCTGTGTGTTGCTTACAGCATGAAGTGACAGATTGTTGGTGATTGTAGGGCCTACGTATGTGAAGCTATCTGCAACTTTATTTATTTAGCACCTTCAAGTGTAACGAAATATCCCAAGCCGGTATGACAATCCTACAATGACACCTGCAAGCGAGGTGGTGGAGACTGACACTGAAGGCTGTGATCACTGAATAGAGAACCGTGGAGAGTACCAAATGAATCTGTACCTTCTCACCCCACTTTCCTCCTCTGCAGAAAATGCAGAAAATGCAGCAAAGATCGCCACGCCAGTGTGGGATTCCTGAGCCACAGCAGGCGGTGTTAAACACAGAGTTGGCACCCACAGCACAATTGTCTCACAAAGCGGAAGGCTGCCAAGTAAAGCGATATAAATTTGGCAATACTCTACAATAGCTGTGCAAAGTAGCCAGAGAAAGTAAACACATTGAGTAGCAGGCAGAGTATTCAGGTTGTAAACATCCGATTTCCCACAGCTTTTATTATTCCGCCTCGTATCAGAATCATTTACCAAGGGCTGAAAATCGACTTTATCTCTTTAACCAAGGTGCCACTCATTCACATTATTGGTTTTGTGATGTTGCATGGGATTGATTACAGCATCAAAATACTGACCCACTCATCTATGCCCTCGTTGATCTTCCATTCAAACTTGCTTCCACCCCCTTTACACCGCACCCTTTCAACATTATGTTTAAATCCCTCCTTTAGTGGGCAGCACAGTAGCATTGTGGATAGCACAATCGCTTCACAGTTCCAGGGTCCCAGGTTCGATTCCGGCTTGGGTCGCTGTCTGTGCGGAGTCTGCACATCCTCCCCGTGTCTGCGTGAGTTTCCTCCGGGTGCTCCGGTTTCCTCCCACAGTCCAAAGATGTGCAGGTTAGGTGGATTGGCCGTGATAAATTGCCCTTAGTGTCCAAAATTGACCTTAATGTTGGGTGGGGTTACTGGGTTATGGGGATAGGGTGGAGGTGTTGACCTTGGGTGGGGTGCTCTTTCCAGGAGCCGGTGCAGATTCGATGGGCCGAATGGCCTCCTTCTGCACTGTAAATTCTATGATAATTTCTGAGTTTTTATCTCACTTCCCATGAAACGCATAGACCTCGTTTTCCTCAACCTCTCCCTATGATAGCAAGTTTCACAATCAGACCAACGTCTGGGTACGGATGTTTCTCCGGAATCATTTCATGGATTTATACTTAAATTTGTAGCCTGTTGTTTTGGTCACCCGCACAAGTCGGGGGGGGGGGGGGGGGGGGGGGGGGGGGGAGAACAAGACAAACAGGAATGAGAATTATATTTATGCATGAGTGACAGATTAACATATCTTGAATCAGTACCTCAACGCCACTGGCTCCCATTAAGATAATGTGACTTTGCTAGCGAACCAGACTGATGCTCTGGGACCATGTCTCCATATCCCAACAGGGCAGCAAGTGGAACTTAAATTCAATTCATAATTCTGGAATTAATCATTAGTTTTATGGGCAACATTATTGAGACCGTCACTGATTGTTGTAAATATAATAATCTTTATTAGTGTCGCAAGTAGGCTTACATTAACGCTGCAATGATGTTACTGTGAAAAGCCCCTAGTCGCCACATTCCGGCGTCTGTTCGGGTACACAGAGGGAGAATTCAGAATGTCCAATTCACCTAACAGCACGTCTTTCGGGAGGAAACCGGAGCACCCGGAGGAAACCCACGCAGACACGGGGAGAAATTGCAGACTCCGCACAGACAGTGACCCAGCCGGGAATTGAACCTGGGACCCTGGCGCTGAGAAGCAACAGTGCTAACCACTGTGCCCCCATACCGCCCCAAAACCCATCTGCTTCACCAGTGCCCTTCAGAGGAGGAAATCTGCTGTCCTTACCTAGTCTGGCCGACTTGTGACTCCACATCTACATTGCTGTGCTCAGACTTTTAAAAAATATATACTTTTAATTGAACACTTATCGAATATATAAATACAAAAATATGAAACAGATAAATATGAGCCCCGAGTCTTCACCGTCACCGCCCGCAGACCACAGCAGTTCCTCCATTCCTGTCTTTTCCCCCTCCCCTCCGCACCTCACCCTGTTCTTCATCCCACTCCGCCTTAATCCCCTCCAGCAACGCTGTATCATCCACTAGAATCCTCTATAAATTCCAGAAGCACTCTCCTCTTCCACCCCCGCCAACAACTGTACCCTCTTCACCATCGACAACGCACGGAAAAACCCTCCTCACAAAATTCTAAACCTGCAAGTTGCTGAATGCCTCTGACTGCACTAACCCGTACTTATCACCATCTGCTCCAGACTGGCAAATGCTTCCAGCAATAAATCCCCCATTACTGCTACCCCTTATCCTCCCAGCCTGCTCAACTCTAAACAGTCCTCTGAAATGGTCGGGCGAGACACTTTGTTGGATTAAACTACGACCAAGTATCCTTCACTGTCACTGGGTCAAAGTTCTGCAACTTCCTCCCTGACAGCATGGCAGGTGTACCTACAGGTGACTCACAGCTACCTCTTCAAAAGGCAACCGGCTGAGCCAGCGATACCCATAGCCCGTAAAAGAATATTGAAAATGCCCCTGGATGCGACCCCAGGAAGGTGCAATGCTCCCTCTGGGCTGCACAGGTGTCAGCCATGGTCAGATGCTCAGGTTCTGAAGGAGGACCTGAAACCAGAAGCCAATCATACAGAGACAAGTACACAGAACACATACAGTGTAGAAGGAGGCCATTCGGCCCATCGAGTATGCACCGGCCCACTCAAGCCCTCACTTCGACCCGATCCCCGTAACCCAATAACCCCTCCTCACCTTTTTGGTCACTAAGGGCAATTGATCACGGCCAATCCACCTAACCTGCACGTCTTTGGACTGTGGGAGGAAACCGGAGCCCCCGGAGGAAACCCACGCAGACACGGGGAGAACGTGCAGGCTCCGCACAGACAGTGACCCAGCGGGGAATTGAACCTGGGACCCTGGCACTGTGAAGCCACAGTGCTATCCACTTGTGCTCCCCATAGCTACTGACTGAGTAGCTATTTGGCTGTCATGAAGGGACAATACTGCCACCCTGAGAGCTGACGTTTTTTGTTAGCAAGGAAGCAACAGATGACACAACCATAAACTTGTTGAACGAGAAGGAAGATGCGCCGTTGGAGACTGCACTGAAAGGGTTAACAGCCTCACCTGCACACGTGTAGAGGATGCACCTTTTGCTCACTCACAAGCATTCCACTTCAAGAAAACAATTATAAGGTTTCAGCAACTGACATCTTCTTGATTTTTCTTCCTGCTCCACAGCAGAGTGTGGAGTGGAGGCAGGAATGGGTGGGGCCGGCAGTCGAACTGGGGAATAAATGCTGCTACACTAAGTGTATGCATGCATCATCAGTTATGTATCAGCTATCTTGTGCCAAGTACTTTAACTAATGCTCAGCCAGCTCGGTGACCTGATCATTTTTATAGTTTGATCAATTATACATGGCATATTTGGTGTCACTGTAATTGATAAGCAGGCAAGCTTGTTTTTTTCATAACTGATCCCACCTCACTTCATTTTCAAGCAGGTTTCAATTTCATAAATCAAACAAACAAGTGTTTTTTTTAAAAGGTAAAGAACCAGCAGGGCCAGGTTTCCTGCCTCGCTCATCGCCCTCCCATCTCATTTAAATGGCACAGTGGAGAGAAGGCGATGTACAATGTGCTCTCCATATAACAGCGTCTTACCTGAACAGTGGCATCTCCAAGAGTTCAGCGCCCCTTTCTCCAGATCTCCAATTTGGCTTCCACCCTACCCGGAGCACTCAGACTGAAATTGGGTCAATGTCTGTCACCAATGTTCTATATTCTGAATTCTGCATGACACTCCCTCACTGTAACAGAATCAGAGCCATGACAATTCCTCACTGTAACAGAATCAGAGCCATGACAATCCCTCACTGTAACAGAATCAGAGCCATGACAATTCATCACTGTAACAGAATCAGAGCCATGACAATTCCTCACTGTAACAGAATCAGAGCCATGACAATCCCTCAATGTAACAGAATCAGAGCCATGACAATTCCTCACTGTAACAGAGAGAATCAGAGCCATGACAATCCCTCACTGTAACAGAATCAGAGCCATGACAATTCCCCACTGTAACAGAATCAGAGCCATGACAATTCATCACTGTAACAGAATCAGAGCCATGACAATTCCTCACTGTAACAGAATCAGAGCCATGACAATTCCCCACTGTAACAGAATCAGAGCCATGACAATTCCTCACTGTAACAGAATCAGAGCCATGACAATTCCTCACTGTAACAGAATCAGAGCCATGACAATCCCTCACTGTTACAGAATCAGAGCCATGACAATTCCTCACTGTAACAGAATCAGAGCCATGACAATTCCTCACTGTAACAGAATCAGAGCCATGACAATCCCTCACTGTAACAGAATCAGAGCCATGACAATTCCTCACTGTAACAGAGAGAATCAGAGCCATGACAATTCCTCACTGTAACAGAATCAGAGCCATGACAATCCCTCACTGTAACAGAGAGAATCAGAGCCATGACAATCCCTCACTGTAACAGAATCAGAGCCATGACAATTCCCCACTGTAACAGAATTAGAGCCATGACAATTCCTCACTGTAACAGAGAGAATCAGAGCCATGACAATTCCCCACTGTAACAGAATCAGAGCCACGACAATTCCTCACTGTAACAGAATCAGAGCCATGACAATTCCTCACTGTAACAGAATCAGAGCCATGACAATTCCTCACTGTAACAGAATCAGAGCCATGACAATTCCTCACTGTAACAGAATCAGAGCCATGACAATCCCTCACTGTAACAGAATCAGAGCCATGGCAATTCCTCACTGTAACAGAATCAGAGCCATGACAATTCCCCACTGTAACAGAATCAGAGCCATGAAAATTCCCCACTGTAACAGAATCAGAGCCATGACAATTCCCCACTGTAACAGAATCAGAGCCATGACAATTCCCCACTGTAACAGAATCAGAGCCATGACAATTCCTCACTGTAACAGAATCAGAGCCATGACAATTCCCCACTGTAACAGAATCAGAGCCATGACAATTCCCCACTGTAACAGAATCAGAGCCATGACAATTCCCCACTGTAACAGAATCAGAGCCATGACAATTCCTCACTGTAACAGAATCAGAGCCATGACAATTCCTCACTGTAACAGAATCAGAGCCATGACAATTCCTCACTGTAACAGAATCAGAGCCATGACAATTCCTCACTGTAACAGAATCAGAGCCATGACAATTCCTCACTGTAACAGAATCAGAGCCATGACAATTCCTCACTGTAACAGAGAGAATCAGAGCCATGACAATTCCCCACTGTAACAGAATCAGAGCCATGACAATTCCTCACTGTAACAGAATCAGAGCCATGACAATTCCTCACTGTAACAGAATCAGAGCCATGACAATTCCTCACTGTAACAGAGAGAATCAGAGCCATGACAATCCCTCACTGTAACAGAATCAGAGCCATGGCAATTCCTCACTGTAACAGAATCAGAGCCATGGCAATTCCCCACTGTAACAGAATCAGAGCCATGACAATTCCCCACTGTAACAGAATCAGAGCCATGACAATTCCTCACTGTAACAGAGAGAATCAGAGCCATGACAATCCCTCACTGTAACAGAATCAGAGCCATGACAATTCCTCACTGTAACAGAATCAGAGCCATGGCAATTCCTCACTGTAACAGAATCAGAGCCATGGCAATTCCTCACTGTAACAGAATCAGAGCCATGGCAATTCCTCACTGTAACAGAATCAGAGCCATAACAATTCCCCACTGTAACAGAATCAGAGCCATGACAATTCCTCACTGTAACAGAATCAGAGCCATGACAATTCCTCACTGTAACAGAATCAGAGCCATGACAATTCCTCACTGTAACAGAATCAGAGCCATGACAATTCCTCACTGTAACAGAATCAGAGCCATGACAATTCCTCACTGTAACAGAATCAGAGCCATGACAATTCCTCACTGTAACAGAGAGAATCAGAGCCATGACAATTCCTCACTGTAACAGAATCAGAGCCATGACAATTCCTCACTGTAACAGAATCAGAGCCATGACAATTCCCCACTGTAACAGAATCAGAGCCATGACAATTCCTCACTGTAACAGAATCAGAGCCATGACAATTCCCCACTGTAACAGAGAGAATCAGAGCCATGACAATTCCCCACTGTAACAGAGAGAATCAGAGCCATGACAATTCCCCACTATAACAGAATCAGAGCCATGACAATTCCTCACTGTAACAGAATCAGAGCCATGACAATTCCTCACTGTAACAGAGAAAATCAGAGCCATGACAATTCCCCACTGTAACAGAATCAGAGCCATGACAATTCCTCACTGTAACAGAATCAGAGCCATGACAATCCCTCACTGTAACAGAATCAGAGCCATGACAATTCCTCACTGTAACAGAATCAGAGCCATGACAATTCCTCACTGTAACAGAATCAGAGCCATGACAATTCCTCACTGTAACAAAATCAGAGCCATGACAATTCCCCACTGTAACAGAATCAGAGCCATGACAATTCCTCACTGTAACAGAATCAGAGCCATGACACTCCCTCACTGTAACAGAATCAGAGCCATGACAATCCCTCACTGTAACAGAATCAGAGCCATGACAATCCCTCACTGTAACAGAATCAGAGCCATGACAATTCCCCACTGTAACAGAATCAGAGCCATGACAATCCCTCACTGTAACAGAATCAGAGCCATGACAATTCCTCACTGTAACAGAATCAGAGCCATGACAATTCCCCACTGTAACAGAATCAGAGCCATGACAATTCCTCACTGCAACAGAATCAGAGCCATGACAATTCCTCACTGTAACAGAATCAGAGCCATGACAATTCCCCACTGTAACAGAATCAGAGCCATGACAATTCCTCACTGTAACAGAATCAGAGCCATGACAATTCCTCACTGTAACAAAATCAGAGCCATGACAATTCCCCACTGTAACAGAATCAGAGCCATGACAATTCCTCACTGTAACAGAATCAGAGCCATGACAATTCCTCACTGTAACAGAGAGAATTAGAGCCATGCCAATCCCTCACTGTAACAGAATCAGAGCCATAACAATTCCCCACTGTAACAGAATCAGAGCCATGACAATCCCTCACTGTAACAGAATCAGAGCCATGACAATTCCTCACTGTAACAGAATCAGAGCCATGACAATTCCTCACTGTAACAGAATCAGAGCCATGACAATTCATCACTGTAACAGAATCAGAGCCATGACAATTCCTCACTGTAACAGAGAGAATCAGAGCCATGACAATTCCTCACTGTAACAGAATCAGAGCCATGACAATTCCTCACTGTAACAGAATCAGAGCCATGACAATCCCTCACTGTAACAGAATCAGAGCCATGACAATTCCTCACTGTAACAGAATCAGAGCCATGACAATTCCTCACTGTAACAGAATCAGAGCCATGACAATTCCTCACTGTAACAGAATCAGAGCCATGACAATTCCCCACTGTAACAGAATCAGAGCCATGACAATTCCCCACTGTAACAGAATCAGAGCCATGACAATCCCTCACTGTAACAGAATCAGAGCCATGACAATTCCTCACTGTAACAGAGAGAATCAGAGCCGTGACAATTCCTCACTGTAACAGAATCAGAGCCATGACAATTCCCTCACTGTAACAGAATCAGAGCCATGACAATCCCTCACTGTAACAGAATCAGAGCCATGACAATTCCTCACTGTAACAGAATCAGAGCCATGACAATTCCTCACTGTAACAGAATCAGAGCCATGACAATTCCTCACTGTAACAGAATCAGAGCCATGACAATTCCTCACTGTAACAGAGAGAATCAGAGCCATGACAATTCCTCACTGTAACAGAATCAGAGCCATGACAATTCCTCACTGTAACAGAATCAGAGCCATGGCAATTCCTCACTGTAACAGAGAGAATCAGAGCCATGACAATTCCCCACTGTAACAGAATCAGAGCCATGACCATTCCTCACTGTAACAGAGAGAATCAGAGCCATGACAATTCCCCACTGCAACAGAGAGAATCAGAGCCATGACAATCCCTCACTGTAACAGAATCAGAGCCATGACAATTCCCCACTGTAACAGAGAGAATCAGAGCCATGACAATTCCTCACTGTAACAGAATCAGAGCCATGACAATCCCTCACTGTAACAGAGAGAATCAGAGCCATGACAATTCCTCACTGTAACAGAATCAGAGCCATGACAATTCCTCACTGTAACAGAATCAGAGCCATGACAATCCCTCACTGTAACAGAATCAGAGCCATGACAATTCCTCACTGTAACAGAATCAGAGCCATGACAATTCCTCACTGTAACAGAATCAGAGCCATGACAATTCCTCACTGTAACAGAATCAGAGCCATGACAATTCCTCACTGTAACAGAGAGAATCAGAGCCATGACAATTCCTCACTGTAACAGAATCAGAGCCATGACAATCCCTCCCTGTAACCATTCGGCGGAAGAAGACATTAACCATTGATTCGAACCTGAAACGGGAGGCGGGGGGCTCGGATTTGCATTTCATGCTGTACAAATGTGGAGGAGACGATTGCAAAGCTGCAATTCAGCTGCAGACAGGCGAAGGTGGGAAAGAGCAGGAACATTCAACATTGGGAAGGAGCTGCTTCTTCCGAGGACACAATGTCTCCTCTGCTCTGGGGCTGAGTGACCTCTCCCCACCCCCCCCCCCCCCCCCCCCACCCCTGGTTAAGGACCTCCTGTTGCCCCAGCTCCTTCCCACTGACACCCACCTGCTCCCAGGCTCTGTCTGCTTCAAGCTGCTGTCCTGGGTGTTATCTCTGCCTCTCGCTGCCAGCTGCTGCTGAGTAAATGCTCAGACAAACCTTCCAATATCTGCAACCGGAATTGTCAGCCATCCCTGGGCCAGCCCCCTGGGTTTGATTGGCAGCCAGAGTGGCCAATGGGAGTGGTGGTCCAGGACAGTGGAGAATGGCTCCATTGGAGCAGGGATAAGGCTGGGGGCTGCCCACACCCAGGTTACTGAATTAAACATGTTAGCTGCAACACTGCCTTCTCACAGCACTGCTCCTGTGCTGGCTAATCTGCACTGCTTTGCACTCAAACAGCCGCCTCCACTAACAACATTTCCAAATTGTGTCCAGAAGGAAGTTCCTCCCTGGCTCCGCTCTTCCCCATTTCTGTAATCTCCTGCGATGCTACATCTGTGCTGCTCAAATCCTGGCCGCCTGAGCATCAACATTTTAATCGCCTTTCGTAGCTACGCATTCAGCTAAATAGCACCCAAGCTCTGGAATACTCTTCTTAAACCTCTCCCTACATCCCTCCTCCTGCAAAACACTCCCTGAATCTTACTTCTTTTGGTCATTTCACCTAGGGCGGCACGGTGGCACAGTGGTTAGCAGTGCTGCCTCACTGCGCCAAGGTCCCAGGTTCGATCCCGGCCCTGGGTCACTGTCCGTGTGGAGTTTGCACATTCTCCCCGTGTCTGCGTGGGTTTCGCCCCCACAACCCAAAGATGTGCAGGGTAGGTGGATTGGCCATTCTAAATTGCCCCTTCATTGGGAAAAAAAATGAATTGGGTACACTAAATGTATTTAAAACAAGCCAATAGGGCCTTGTTGCTTCTGTGTCAGACCAGGAGCGAGCTGGAATGCACAACTAAAACAGCAACGTCCCTCTGTCCACTTCCAAACTTTCTCACATTGACTGCCAATGTAGTGAGCTGCATGCCAAGAAATGGGATATTCATAGAATCATAGAATTTACAGTGCAGAAGGAGGCCATTCAGCTCATCGAGTCTGCACCAGCCATTGGAAAGGGCACCCTACTCAAGCCCCACGCCTTCACTCTTTCCCTCTTTATCCCCGTAACCCAGTAACCCCATCTCACCTTCCCGGACACTAAGGGGCAATTTAGCACGGCCAATCCACCTAACCTGCACACCTTTGTGACTGTGGGAGGAAACCGGAGCACCCGGAGGAAACCCACGCAGACACGGGGGCAGCGTGCAGACTCCGCACAGACAGTGACCCAGCGGGGAATCGAACCTGGGACCCTGGAGTTGTGAATCAACTGTGCTAACCACTATGCTACCATGCTGCTTTGATCAATGTGTATGGTCCTATCAGAAAAATCAGAGTGTTGAACTGATATTGAGCAGGGATGAATGGGGATGCTGATAAATTACCTGGTCAATTTTTAAATGCATGGCGATATTTATTAGTTATAAAATATTGTTGGGGGGCGGGGGGAAGGTGGTGTGACTGACAGTAAAGAATCACCCAGAGTGTATTCACCTCCCAGCACGGTGCCTCATGGTTGGGCATATCAGGTAATCAATGGTTTAATGGTGGGATGAAACCTCTCGGAATATCTCCGCGCCCTGACGCCAGCTGGTGTGGTGCTCAAGTCCTCAGATGATTATTTGAAGAAAGAATGGGAAGAGTAGACAAGGGCAATGCAGTATTTATTTTTTGTTCATGCGTGGCATGGGGCATCACTGGCAAGGTCAGTATTTATCCTCAATCCCTAATTGCCTTTGCAATGTCATAGATGTAGATGTCATATGTTTGCATTTTTAAGAGCTTTTTAAGGAGGTACCCACACATGATGAGTTCACAGGTTAGGATATGAAGTCAGGGGAAAATAGCTGAATGGATTGAATCATTGATTTGATTTATTGTCACATGTACGGCAGTACAGTGACAAGTATTTTTCTGCGGCCAAGGGAACGTACACAGTACGGACATAGCAGACAAAAAGAATAATCGATAGAGTGCATTGACAAATGGTACATGGACAAACAGTGATTGGTTACAGTGCGGAACAAGGGGCCAAACAAAGCACAGACATGAGCAAGAGCAGCATAGGGCATCGTGAATAGCGTTCTTACAGGGAACAGATCAGTCTGAGGGGGAGTCGTTGAGGAGTCTGGTAGCTGTGGGGAAGAAGCTGTTCCTATGTCTGGATGTGCGAGTCTTCAGACCTGTACCTTCTGCCTGATGGAAGGGTCTGGAAGAAGGCAATGCCTGGGTGGGAGGGGTCTCTGATAATGCTGTCTGCCTTCCTGAGGCAGTGGGAGGTGGCAAGCTTGTGTGATACATTGGGCTGAGTTCACCATACTCTGCAGTTTCTTGTGACCTTGGACCGAGCAGTTGCCGTACCAGGCTGTGATGCAGCCGGATAGGATGCTCTCTATCGCACATCTGTAGACGTTTGAGAGAGTCGGAGCAGACATGCTGAATTTCTTTAGCTTTGGTAGGAAGTAGAGACGTTTCTGGTGAAGGGAGGGATCCTGAGATGAGACCATCGACATCGCACTCCTCGCCATGGACACGGAGGGAGCTGGACATCACTGACACAAAAAACAATGATTGCGTGTATACTATGTCCCATGGGTGTGTCGGGAGCTGTAAATGTTATGAGAGATGCAAGGGGAAGGAATGGTATGGGTTTTTATCATGACGGACTCTATACGTTCGTGCGGGGCAGCTTATACGAATTACTTGCAATTCCAAAATACCTGGGCCCTGTATCAGTTGGGAACCCAGGGAAGAGAATTCCAGGTGACACAGAAAGCTGGGGTGCAGGACCTTTGCCCCAGGCAAGATGACATTGTTTTTTTAATATGACAGATCAGAAAACGTTAAATGCCCTTGAGGACCCAAATAAGCCGATTGTGAAATATAAAGTTCTAGGGGACCGTCTGGAGATTCTCTGTATGGATCCCGGCCAGGAACTTAACCGTACTGAAGATCATGAGATGATATGTGACAGATTAACAGCTTTGTATCCGGGAAGTGAGGTCGGCAGCCAGTCAGCACAGGAGCCCGAGAATCGGGTGGGTTATTGTCAGAAGCAAAAAGTGTGAAGAAATATTATTTTGCTCATCAGTGAGACAACATGAATTAAATCTGAGGAATCACCTGAGGAAGGAGCAGTGCTCTGAAAGCTAGTGTTTGAAACAAACATGGTGGACTTTATTGCATATTGAAGATTGACAACCCAATCATCGAACCAAATGTATTGAAGACTTATCCAAACCAATCAGTGGCAGGAATAGATTTATTTTGACTGATAACAAATTCCTTGAAGGAAATCGTTTTAGGCTATTATTTCCATTCTAGAATCATCCTATACTTTTTGCCTAAGAAGCTATCTGCTATCTTTGTTCCATATTTTCCATTTACACCTCTAACCTACGTAGCTGTCTTGATTCATGCAAGGACACCATTACTGCTATTGTATTTTCAATTCAAGTTGCCTGTGAGTTACTAGGGTAATCTGATTCACAAAACAGTCTTTTGCAGACAAGGGCTGAACTGAGAACCTTGCAAATTCTGTGACAAGAATTTCTGTTATAATCGATCAATAGATACCAAATAAAATTACTTCACCCGAAACGGCTAGACAAGATTCTGCATTGTTAGTTGCATGGTTAATATACACAATAACAGAAAAGTGTAGATCTTACAAGGAGGGAGTGTGGAAGGAGTCCCTCCATAGGGCGAATGCTATCCGCCACGACGTTGGGTTTGACACAGCTCAAGGTGGTGTTTAGGGTGCATCTCACCAGCGCCAGGATGAGACCATATTTTTGAAGGGGGTCAAGGATACATGCGAGCAGTGCCTGGGAGGGCTTGCTCACGACATGGACAAGTTCTGGTCCTGTCCCAAGCTGGAATTCATAGAATTCCTGTACCTCGGGAAGGTTAAGTTTGCGGTGACAGGGGTGGGGTCAATCGATGGGTTCTAGCGTAGATGAAGGACGTTTATTTTGCACTTGAAGAGCTGGTCACTGTCGGGTGGTGGGGGAAGGGGGGGGGGGAATTGACTGTTTGTTCTTGTTGCTTGAGGTTACATCTATGCCATTGGGCTTCAAGTTACTGTGCTTGCTTGTCCTTTTTGATGCACTTGTTATTATGCTGTTGTGTTGCAAATTTCTGATATTTCATAGAATTTACAGTGCAGAAGGAGACCATTCAGCCCATCGAGTCTGCACCGCCTCTTTCAAAGAGCACTCTACCCAAGGTCAACACCTCCACCCTATCCCCGTAACCCAGCAACCCCACCCAACACTAAGGGCAATTTTGGACACTAAGGGCAATTTAGCCTGGCTAATTCACCTAACCTGCACATCTTTGGACTGTGAGAGGAAACCGGAGCACCCGGAGGAGCACCCGGAGGAAACCCACGCACACACGGGGAGGACGTGCAGACTCCGCACAGGGAGTGACCCAGCCGGGAACCGAACCTGGGACCCTGGAGCTGTGAAGCAATTGTGCTAACCACCATGCTACCGTGCTGCCCTAACATATAAATATGTCAACATTTCAATAAAAATATATATATTTAAAACTCAGATAGGTGTGAGGTGACGTGCTTTGGTTGATAAAATAGAAATATCACCAACAATTTAGAAAATGAGAAACTTAATGCAGTTAAAGAAAATCGGATCTGAGCCACAGGTAAATCAATCTTTAAAAGCAACTAGAAATGCAAACAAAATAGTGGGATTTATTTCTGTATAGAACCATTGAAGTTATACAAAATTTGCACAGGACTGTGTTATGGGCCAGGGTTTAGAGAACCCCAAAGTGTATCATGGAGTTCACCTGACCCACAACTTTTAATAGATTGTGGTATGGGGAGCACATGGCCCACTCTACAGGTGTGGTACAGCAGAAATGGACTTAGCCCCCTACTCTACTCCCTGTACACACATGACTGCATGGCAAAACTTGGTTCCAACTCCATCTACATGTTTGCTGACGATACGGCCATAGTGGGCCGGATCTCGAATAACGACGAGTCAGAATACAGGAGGGAGATAGAGAACCTGGTGGACAACAATCTCTCCCTCAATGCCAGCAAAACTAAAGAGCTGGTCATTGACTTCAGGAAGCAAAGTACTGTACACACCCCTGTCAGCATCAACGGAGCCGAGGTGGAGATGGTTAGCAGTTTCAAATTCCTAGGGGTGCACATCACCAAAAATCTGTCCTGGTCCACCCACGTCGACGCTATCACCAAGAAAGCACAACAGCACCTATACTTCCTCAGGAAACTAAGGAAATTCGGCATGTCCGCATTAACCCTTACTAACTTTTACAGATGCACCATAGAAAGCATCCTATCGGGCTGCATCACAGCCTGGTATGGCAACTGCTCGGCCCAGGACCGCATGAAACTTCAAGAGAGTCGTGAATACCGCCCAGTCCATCACACAAACCTGCCTCCCATCCATTGATTCCATCTACACCTCCCGCTGCCGGGGGAAAGCGGGCACCATAATCAAAGACCCCCTCCCACCCAGCTTACTCACTCTTCCAACTTCTTCCATCGGGCAGGAGATACAGAAGTCTGAGAACACGCACCAACAGACTCAAAAACAGCTTCTTCCCCGCTGCTACCAGACTCCTAAATGACCCTCTTATGGACTGACCTCATTAACACTACACCCTGTATGCTTCACCCGATGCCGGTGCTTATGTAGTTACTTTGTATATCTTGTGTTGCCCTATTATGTATTTTCTTTTCTTTTTTCCCTTTTCTTCCCACGTACTTAATGATCTGTTGAGCTGCTTGCAGAAAAATACTTTTCACTGTACCTTGGTACACGTGACAATAAAAAATTCCAATCCAAATCCAATCCAATCTAATCCAACCTGCCTCTATATTCCAATTAAGCAACCCATATATTTCAAATACAACTTGCATATGAAATTTACAACCAGGTTTTACTTGCTTGTCTTGGTGCAGAGTCCTTGGAGAGAGAAACCTTGGGCGCGATTCTCCGCTCCCCACGCCGGATGGGAGAATCGCGGGAGGACCCCCCAACAAATTTCATGCCCCCTGGCGCCCCGCGATTCTCCCCCCCCCCCCCGGCTCGGAAGAATTGCCGCTCGCTGTTATTCACGGCGGACGGCGATTCTCCGACCCAGATGTGCCGAGCGGCCTGCCGTTCGCGGTCCTTTCATGACGGCGGCAAACACACCTGGTCGCTGCCATCGTGAAACGGGAGTGAGAAGCCCGTTTGGGACTTGTAGGTGGCCTAGCAAGGAAAGAGCACCACGACTGTGCTCGGGAGGAGACAGGCCCGCGATCGATGCCCACCTATCGTCGGGCCGGTGTCCAAATCGGACGCACTATTTCCCCTCCGCCGCCCCGCACGATCAAGCCGCCACGTCTTGCGGGGCTGCTGAGGGGAAAGACGGCCACCGCGCATGCGCGGGTTCGTGCCGTCAGCGTCATGACATGAGCCGTGCATGTGTGGGTTGGAGCCGGCCAACAAGCGCATGCGCGGCTGACGTCATTAGGTGCGCCGGCCGTGTCATTCTTGGCGCGACGCCCCCGCGGCCGAGAGTTACGGAGCGCCGCTCCTAGCCCTGTCGGGAGGGGAGAATAGGGGGCGAGGAGCGGCCTCCGAGGCTGTCGTGAAACTCGGCCGAGTTCACGACGGCCCTCCCGATTTTTCCCGGGAGCGGAGAATTCCGCCCCTTTTGTTTTTAGAACCAAGCTGAAAACTTTCTGCTCAGCTTAGAACCCTGGAAACAACAGTGTTTCCAGATAACCCAGACCCTCCCACGAGCCGCACTCAAAGCGCACAGCATTCTTTTGACTTTTATTACAAGATGTTCCTTGATCCGTTTAGCCAGTCTCAAATTGTTGCTACATTACATTAGCTCTCTATCTGCAAACAGATCAAATCTATTAGCAAAACTTCCCCAGCAAAATCACTTCTAACCATAGCTCGAGCAGACAAACTGTCTGGTAGCATGTTAACTGAGATTTTAACAATATTACTGCTCAAGTACAAACAATAAAGTATGACAATTTCCAATATTCATCACAATGCACAGGTCTGTTCTCTACGTTATCGAATAAGGACATAGGAGCAAGTGCAAAGATAATTCACAAGGATCGAACCAAACTAGAAAGATCACATTTATTGGGATAGATTGTTTTTTAAAAAAAGGATTTATAGGTGATCCGATTGAGGTTGTCGATGTTTAAATATCGAGATAAGAAAGCTGGAGTGAGAGTAGACTTCTGTCGTGTATAAACACCAGAACAGAACTGGGTGGAGTGGATTCTTTCTGTGCTACATAGTCTGTATAAACCTACTAATATCAACTGTTGCCTCTGCCTCTTGGTTTAATGTTTGGCAATTCACAACAGACAAGAAGGGACAGTGCCATTAGTGCTGACTCATCTCTATCATCAATCAGATTAGACTTCCAGACCACATCTTATTGCATTTGCTTCCCGGATTGCAACTTCAAATTGTAAAATTAGATGAACTTAGTGCAAATGTTCTTTAACCCATCCAATGCTGCGGATAATTCCTGTCTGCACATTGTCGGAAGATAGAGATAATCCAAAGAGGGAAAATTAAATGCTGACATCAAGGCCACATTTGACCTAATGTCGGATCAGGGAGCCCCAATGGAACACGTTTCAGGGCCCACCGAATATCTCAAAGTGCTTCACAGCCAATGATTGACATGTAGCACCTGTTCTCATGCAGCCAATTCGTATACACCAAACTCCCACAAACAGCAAGGCGCTGATTCTTATTTTTAAAGTACCCAATTTATTTCTTTTTCCAATTAAGGGGTACTTTAGCGTGGCCAAATCCCCCTCCCCTGCACATCTTTGGGTTGTGGGGGAGAGACCCACGCAAACACGGGGAGAATGTGCAAACTCCACACGGACAGTGACCCAGAGCCGGGATCGAACCCGGGTCCTCGGTGTCGTGAGGCAGCAGTGCTAACCACTGCGTCACGTGCCGCCCCTTTCAATTTAGTTATTCGTGCAATGCAAGCTCATCGTATTTAGACTTAAACTACAAAATTTATATTTACAAACGTATGCACGGGAACAGATTAATCTCAGCATGTAGCTGTTAAATACAAAAAGTCATTTGTGGCATATTAATATTTGTGACATTCCTGGTGAGTGTATATACCCCGAATTGGGACGATGTAGGACTTCTGAAGAAGCTGTTGCCCGCCGTACCAATTTATATTCATACTGGGGTGGTGGAGGGGAGGTGGGGGAGGTGGATGGGGGGGGGGGGGGGGGGGGGCATGCTCCACATTGGGTGGATGTGGTCTCAGAGAAGGGGCCGGCTCAGATGCCTGCCTGGGATGCTGGGTTGTTGATGGACACAAACCTTTACTCCACAATGGGAAGGGTGATTGAGGACTGTGTGGGGTTTAGTAGGAACGGAGAGGTTTTGCCTGCAGTGGTGTGCGAAGCATTGACAGCAGTGGTTGCGAGGCGAGGTTATCTCGTTTGAGGCTCAGGTGGACAGGGAGGCGAGAGAGAGGAACGGCTGCGGCTGGTGGAGGAAATCCTGCAGGCGGATGGAATGCATGCGGAGGATCCAAATCCAGATCTTCGGGTGAGCTGCAGGCGAGGCTTGGCAGCAGTGAGAGAGGTTGTTCGGATCCGGGACAGGACAGGGGAGTTGGTGGTGGCTCCACAGCAGGTGGTGTTTGAAGAGTTTTCTAAGAATCAGTCGCAGCTTCCGGAGGGCGAGTCAGACATGAGGGAGTTTCTGGGGAGGTTGTAGTGTCCTGAGGTGGGAGTGGAGGGTTGCAGGAGTCTGTGGGGGTGGAAATAAATGCGGGCAGCAATAGGGAAGATGCTGAGGGATAAGACACCAGATCCAGATGGCTTCCCGGTGGAGTTTTACGAGAGGTTTCTGGTTAGGTTGGGGCTGCTGCTGGTGGAGTTGTTCCAGGACTTGGTAGCGAAGGGGGTACTGCCGGAGATAATGGAACAGGCATCCATTTCTCTGCTGCTGAAGAAGGATTAAGGACCCAGTAGAGTGTGGCTCGTACAGGCCAATATCATCACTGAATGCGGATACTGAGATTCTGACAAAAAGTGTTGGCATTCAGGGTTGGAGGAGTGCTCCCGATTGAGAAACAACAGACGGGGTTTGTGAAGAGCTGACAGTCCTCGTCTAATGTGCGCCGTCTGTTGATATTGATGCTTTCTCCGGCAGAAGGGAGGGAGAAATGGATGCCTGTCTCCGGTTGTAACCCCTTTGCGACCCTGTGTCCTGGAAGGTAAGGTGGTGACACTGGATGTAGATAAGGCCCTTGATCGTGTGGAGTGGAGCAGAGGGTGTTCCTGTACAGCTGGGGCTTTTTCAGGCTACAAGTAACATTTGGGGAACAGGGAGTATTGTGTAGTACATTTTCCGGGGTCGGGAGTTGGGGTGGCGGGGTGGCGGGGTGGCGGGGGGGGGGGGGGGGGGGGGGGGGTTGCTATTTTGGGTGGCAACAACCCACCAGGTATTTGGGAGTGCCGGTGGCTCGAGACTGACCTTGGCTCTGTAAGTTAAACTTTACGGGTGAGGTGGGCAGGTTTGAGGTGGATTTTCTGAGATGGGACAGCCCTATCGTTGGTTGGCCGGTGCGCACGCGGTTTAGACGAACCTTTTGTCACAGATTTTATTCTGTTCCAGGGCCAGCCGTTTTATTTTTGCCGAAAATGCTTTTTATGGGGGTGGAGAGGCTGATTTTGCCATTTGTGTGGGCAGGTAAGGTAGCAAGGTTAAGGAGGGCAGTGCACCAGACAGGGCGATAGTTTGGGGGGAGGGGGGGGGCTTGGCCTGACCGAGCGTGTTATACTATTACTGGGCGGCGAACACTGAGAAGGTGCAGGGTTGGAGTAGGGAGTAGGAAGCTTTGTGAGTGAAGTGGCAGGCAGGTGTTAGTGAGGTGTTTGCCTGCGTTGGTAATGGTGCCACTCCTGTTTTCCCCAGGGAAATATTCAGGGAATCAGGTGGGTAGTGGCCTTGCTGAAAATGTGGAGGCAGTTTCGCAGCACTTTAAGTTGGGGGTGAGGGGTGGCACGGTGGCACAGTGGGTTAGCACTGCTGCCTCAGAGCGCCGAGGTCCCAGGTAAATGAGTTGATGGCACAAATCATCGTAAATGACTATGATTTAGTGGCCATTACTGAAACATGGTTAAAGGATGGTCACGACTGGGAGTTAAATATCCGAGGGTATCAAACTATTCGGAAGGACAGAGTGGATGGTAAGGGAGGTGGTGTTGCTCTGTTATTTAAGGATGACATCCGGGCAATATTAAGGGATGACATCGGTTCTATGGAGGATAAGGTTGAATCCATTTGTGTGGAAATCAGGAATAGTAAGGCGAAAAAGTCACTGATAGGAGTAGTCTATCGGCCACCAAATAGTAATGTTATGGTGGGGCAGGCAATAAACAAAGAAATAACTGATGCATGTAGAAATGGTACAGCAGTTATCATGGGGGATTTTAATCTACATGTCGATTGGATTAACCAGGTCGGTCAAGGCAACCTTGAGGAGGAGTTTAGAGAATGTATCCGCGATAGTTTCCTAGAACAGTATGTAATGGAACCTACGAGGGAACAAGCGGTCCTAGATCTTGTCCTGTGTAATGAGACAGGATTGATTCATGATCTCATAGTTAGGGATCCTCTCGGAAGGAGCGATCACAATATGGTGGAATTTAAAATACAGATGGAGGGTGAGAAAGTAAAATCAAATACTAGTGTTTTGTGTTTAAACAAAGGAGATTACAATGGGATGAGAGAAGAACTAGCTAAGGTAGACTGGGAGCTAAGACTTTATGGTGGAACAGTTGAGGAACAGTGGAGAACCTTCCAAGCGATTTTTCACAGTGCTCAGCAAAGGTTTATACCAACAAAAAGGAAGGAAGGAAGAAAGAGGGAAAATCGACCGTGGATATCTAAGGAAATAAGGGAGAGTATCAAATTGAAGGAAAAAGCATATAAAGTGGCAAAGATTGCTGGGAGATTAGAGGACTGGGAAATCTTTAGGGGGCAACAGAAAGCTACTAAAAAAGCTATAAAGAAGAGTAAGATAGAGTATGAGAGTAAACTTGCTCAGAATATAAAAACAGACAGTAAAAGTTTTTACAAATATATAAGACAAAAAAGAGTGGCTAAGGTAAATATTGGTCCTTTAGAGGATGAGAAGGGAGTTTTAATAATGGGAAATGAGGAAATGGCTGAGGAACTGAACAGATTTTTTGGGTCGGTCTTCACAGTGGAAGACACAAATAACATGCCAGCGACTGATAGAAATGAGGCTATGACAGGTGAGGACCTTGAGAGGATTGTTATCACTAAGGAGGGAGTGATGGGCAAGCTAATGGGGCTAAAGGTAGACAAGTCTCCTGGCCCTGATGGAATGCATCCCAGAGTGCTAAAAGAGATGGCTAGGGAAATTGCAGATGCACTAGTGATAATTTACCGAAATTCACTAGACTCTGGGGTGGTCCCGGTGGATTGGAAATTAGCAAACGTGACGCCACTGTTTAAAAAAGGAGGTAGGCAGAAAGCAGGAAATTATAGGCCAGTGAGTTTAACTTCGGTAGTAGGGAAGATGCTGGAATCTATCATCAAGGAAGAAATTGCGAGGCATCTGGATAGAAATTGTCCCATTGGGCAGACGCAGCATGGGTTCGTAAAAGGCAGGTCATGCCTAACTAATTTAGTGGAATTTTTTGAGGACATTACCAGTGCAGTAGATAACGGGGAGCCGATGGATGTGGTATATCTGGATTTCCAGAAAGCCTTTGACAAGGTGCCACACAAAAGGTTGCTGCATAAGATAAAGATGCATGGCATTAATGGGTAAAGTAGTAGCATGGATAGAGGACTGGTTAATTAATAGAAAGCAAAGAGTTGGGATAAATGGGTGTTTCTCTGGTTGGCAATCAGTAGCTAGTGGTGTCCCTCAGGGATCCGTGTTGGGCCCACAATTGTTCACAATTTACATAGATGATTTGGAGTTGGGGACCAAGGGCAATGTGTCCAAGTTTGCAGATGACACTAAGATGAGTGGTAAAGCGAAAAGTGCAGAGGATACTGGAAGTCTGCAGAGGGATTTGGATAGGTTAAGTGAATGGGCTCGGGTCTGGCAGATGGAATACAATGTTGACAAATGTGAGGTTATCCATTTTGGTAGGAATAACAGCAAACGGGATTATTATTTAAACGATAAAATATTAAAGCATGCCGCTGTTCAGAGAGACTTGGGTGTGCTAGTGCACGAGTCACAGAAGGTTGGTTTACAAGTGCAACAGGTGATTAAGAAGGCAAATGGAATTTTGTCCTTCATTGCTAGAGGGATGGAGTTTAAGACTAGGGAGGTTATGTTGCAATTGTATAAGGTGTTAGTGAGGCCACACCTGGAGTATTGTGTTCAGTTTTGGTCTCCTTACTTGAGAAAGGACGTACTGGCACTGGCGGGTGTGCAGAGGAGATTCACTAGGTTAATCCCAGAGCTGAAGGGGTTGGATTATGAGGAGAGGTTGAGTAGACTGGGACTGTACTCGTTGGAATTTAGAAGGATGAGGGGGGATCTTATAGAAACATTAAAAATTATGAAGGGAATAGATAGGATAGATGTGGGCAGGCTGTTTCCACTGGCGGGTGACAGCAGAACTAGGGGACATAGCCTCAAAATAAGGGGAAGTAGATTTAGGACTGAGTTTAGGAGGAACTTCTTCACCCAAAGGGTTGTGAATCTATGGAATTCCTTGCCCAGTGAAGCAGTTGAGGCTCCTTCATTACATGTTTTTAAGGTAAAGATAGATAGTTTTTTGAAGAATAAAGGGATTAAGGGTTATGGTATTCAGGCCGGAAAGTGGAGCTGAGTCCACAAAAGATCAGCCATGATCTAATTGAATGGCGGAGCAGGCTCGAGGGGCCAGATGGCCGACTCCTGCTCCTAGTTCTTATGTTCTTATGTTCTTATGTTCGATCCCAGCCCTGGGTCACTGTCCGTGTGGAGTTTGCACATTCTCCTCGCATCAGCGTGGGTTTCGCCCCCACAACCCAAAGATGCGCAGGGTAGGTGGATTGGACACACTAAACTGCCCCTTAATTGGAAAAAATGCTTTGGGTACTCTAAATTTTTAAAAAAAGTTGGGAATGTGGTCGAAGTTGATGCCAATTCAAGGCATCCATGGATTTGAGCCTGGGACCATGGATTTGAGCCTGGGACCGTGGATTTGAGCCTGGGACCATGGATTTGAGCCTGGGACCATGGATTTGAGCCTGGGACCGTGGATTTGAGCCTGGGGCCATGGATTTGAGCCTGGGACCATGGATTTGAGCCTGGGACCATGGATTTGAGCCTGGGACCGTGGATTTGAGCCTGGGGCCATGGATTTGAGCCTGGGACCATGGATTTGAGCCTGGGACCATGGATTTGAGTCTGGGACAATGGATTTGAGTCTGGGACAATGGATTTGAGTCTGGGGCCATGGATTTGAGCCTGGGGCCATGGATTTGAGCCTGGGACCATGGATTTGAGTCTGGGACAATGGATTTGAGTCTGGGACAATGGATTTGAGTCTGGGACAATGGATTTGAGCCTGGGACAATGGATTTGAGTCTGGGACAATGGACGTGAGGTTTCGGAGGTGGGATGAGTGAGGGTGGTGGAAATGAAAGATCTGTTCCTCAAAGGACGGTTTGCGAGTCTGGAGAATTTGGGGGATGTTTGGGGGGCTAGGAGAGGAGGGTTGAAGTACACGGGGGTGCGGCATTGTGTGGAAAAGGTCTGTCCGTCCTTTCCGGAGGCACTGCCCTCCTTGATGCTGGAGGGGGTGTTGTCGGTGATGGGCCTGGAGGCAGGGGTCAGCTCGGTGATTTATGGGAGAACTCTGTCGGAGGACAGGCTGTCTCTGGAGGGGGTTAAGGCCAAGTGGGTAGAGGAGCTGGGGCTGGCGTTGGAGGAGGGACTGTGGTGAGGTGCTGCGGAGGGTGAATGCATCAACCGCGTACGGGAGGCTGGGGCTGATACAGCTACAGGCAGTGCACAGAGTGTACCAGACAAAGTCGAGGATGTGCCGGCTGTACTGGGGGGGGGGGATATTTGGAATCGGTGTGCGAGGGGTCTGGCCAATCACGTTACCCGTGTTCTGATCCAGCCTGAAGTTGGAGAGGTTTTGTGGTTGTTCTTCAGCACCATGTACCGCGGTGACCTTGCATGTGGATTGGGAGCCCAGACGCCTGGGGCCATACTCGGGGTGTTGGTCCTGCCAGAGTTACAGACAGGTGTGGGGCCAGATGCTTAGCCTTCGCCTCGTTGATCACTCACAGGCAGGGCCTGTTGGGGTGGAGGTCAGCTTCCCCACCCTGTGCCTCTTGGCGTGGCTGGAGGATTTAATGGCATGCTTATACTTGGAGAGGGTGAACATTGCTCATTACCACGAGAGACTGCAGTACAGGATGTGAATTTAATTTCACTGTATTGGTATTCATAATGCAGAGCAATTTAAAACAAACACCACTCCCACGCCTCCAGCTGTGGGCCTCAGCACAACGAGCAGAAGACCAAAAGACGTAGGAACAGAAGGAGGCCATTCGGCCCATCGAGTCTGCTCTGCCATTCTTTCGAAATCACGATCGGATAATCCACATCTCCACTTTCCCGCCTTCTCCCCATAACCCTCCATTCCCTCTCCGATTAAAACTCTCTCAGCACCGACCATACTTAACGACCCGGCCTCAACAGCTCTCTGCGGTGAAGAATTCCACAGATTCACTCCCCTCGGAGAGAAGAGATTCCTCCTCATTTCTGTCTGAAATGGGTGACCCCCTCACTCTGAGATTCTGCCCTCTGGTCCTAGACTCTCCCACAAGGGGAAACATCCTCTCAGCATCGATCCTGTCAAACCCCCTGAGAATCCGAGATGTCTCAATAAGGTCGCCTCTCATTCTTCTAAACTCCAACGAGCACAGGCCCAACCTACTCAACCTCTCCTCACAGGAAAATCCCTCCACACCCGGGATCGGCCCAGTGAACCTTCTCTGGGCGGCCTCCAACGCCGGTATATCTTTCCTTAGATACGGGGATCAAAGCTGTTCACAGTATTCCAGGTACGGTCTAACTGGTCCCTTGTATAGTTGGAGCAACATTTCCCTATTGTTATTCTCCATTCCCTTTGCAATAAAGGCCAACGTACCAGTTGCCTTCCCCATTACCTGCTGAACTTGCAAACCAGCTTTTTGTGATTTATGCAGAACAATCCCCAAATCCCTCTGTGCTGCTGCTTTCTGCCGTCTCTCCATTTAACTAATATTCAGCTCCTTTATTCTTCCCAGCAAAGTGCAGAACTCCCATTTTCCCACTTTATATTCCATCTGCCGAGTACTTGCCCACTCCCCTAACCTGTCAATATCCCTCTGTAGACTCTGTGTGCCACCCTCACCACTTCCTTCCCACCTATTCTTGTGCCACCCGCAAAGTTGGCAACAGTGCATTCACTTCCCTCGTCCAAATCATTGAGGCAGGGTCCCACAGCGCGAGTTGAGTGTGCCGCACAGTCAGAGCTTCCACCCAGTCCTCCAGCATTGGCTTCATATGTCACCTTTGCAACTGGATCCACAAAAAAAATCAAGATGGGCAGCAGGGTAGCATGGTGGTTAGCATAAATGCTTCACAGCTCCAGGGTCTCGGGTTCGATTCTCGGCTGGGTCACTGTCTGTGCGGAGTCTGCACGTCCTCCCCGTGTCTGCGTGGGTTTCGTCCGGGTGCTCCGGTTTCCTCACACAGTCCAAAGTTGTGCGGGTTAGGTGGATTGGCCATGATAAATTGCCCGTAGTGTAAGGTTAATGGGGGGGTTGTTGGGTTACGGGTATAGGGTGGATACGTGGGTTTGAGTAGGGTGATCATTGCTAGGCACAACATCGAGGGTCGAAGGGCCTGTTCTGTGCTGTACTGTTCTATGTTCTATGTTCCATTTGGCTTCACATCAAACATGAGATCAGACCGAACGAGACTGTGAACGATTGATCTGCTTGCTGTACACTCATCGTTCGCAGCGAAGGGGTCTTCCTCAACTCTCTGCTGTTTGGATGTTTGACCAGATGCCATTCGAGTCCCACAACAATGCAGTTCATTCTGAACCACCACAACAATGCAGTTCATTCTGAACCACCACAACAATGCAGTTCATTCTGAACCACCACAACAATGCAGTTCATTCTGAACCACCACAACAATGCAGTTCATTCTGAACCACCACAACAATGCAGTTCATTCTGAACCACCACAACAATGCAGTTCATTCTGAACCACCACAACAATGCAGTTCATTCTGAACCACCACAACAATGCAGTTAATTGTGAACCACGCTGAATTGGCCTGACAAGCAATTCACTTGTATTAAGTGACTACAAAGAATATAGTTGCTGGTCAAGAAGGTGGCATGGGGGCAGCATGGTGGCGCAGTGGGTTAGCCCTGTTGCCTCACGGCGCCGAGGTCCCAGGTTCGATCCCGGCTCTGGGTCACTGTCCGTGTGGAGTTTGCACATTCTCCCCGTGTTTGCATGGGTTTCGCCCCCACAACCCAAAGATGTGCAAGGTAGGTGGATTGAACACACTAAATTGCCCCTTAATTGGAAAAAAAAATGAATTGGGTACACTAAATTTATAAAAAAAAAAAAAAAGAAGGTGGCATGGGCACTAAATGCCAGGCATGGTCATTACGCACACCTTCTGAAAACAAATCATAAAAACTCTTTGTGCAGTGGAGACATTGAAACAAGGAGCATTAGACACGACTGACTGATTTTGTTTGTTTCACTGACTGTAGCAAATAGTCCCATCGGGGGTTTCTCCAGGTATAAATCAGGAGAGGCTGGAGTGTGTGGATCAGTGTATCAGGCAGAGTGGGTGCCTGTGACAAGAATAGATATCATTGCTCAATAAGATGCAACGTGCCATCATCCTGCAGATACAAGACATTTACTACCCTGTGCTGGCAGCTGTTGGTGTCCCCGGTAAGTACGGCAACTTGTTGGTAAATAGATGACTGGCTGACGCTCAGAGACATTAACCTGTTTTCCTATTTCAGGTTCTGACTGAGCTGCCCTTCATTTCCAGAACTCTAAGCCCTTTCGTTCAGACCCGTTAAAAGTTGTGGCTTGAAATCTGACTGCAGAAATTTAAGCTGACATCTATGGTGCAGGGCTGAGGGACTGCAGCACTGTGTGTGGTGAAGCATTGGCTGCCCTTTCAGCTGGATCTGAAAGATCCCTTCATACTACTTTGAAGAGCAGCAGGACAGTTCTACCTGTGGTGGGTTTGCTACCTGCTCAGTTAGCCTGTGTCAGCAGGGCCCATCTCGAGGCCTCTCTGGCCTATTTAATGAACTAAATACCTCACTCTTCCACCAGTCTTTGGTCACGTTTTCCAACAGCAGAGTGTCGAATCTTACTGAATAACACTACCATGTGTCACCTTGAGCCTCTTTTCTGCATTGGTGGAAAAGGAGTAGAAACATCAGCCAGCATCCGTCTACCCTTCTGTGAATGCTTATTGCTATGGATAGTGGGCAAGGATTACACTGAGTTAACCGTGAAGCTGGTTAACATTCTGTGTCCAAGCTCACGAGTGACCATTTTGGAAAAGAACACCGAACAAACATTGATTGGTACCTTGAAATAATTCAACATCTTCAGGAGAATTTTTAGGTAGCAAATAAAAGGATCAAAGTTAGAGTCATCCAAATTAAGTCACCTTAAAATCAAACAATGAATTTAGGAGAAAGGTCTTTACCCAGGTGAGCAGCAGAAATGTGGAACTTGCTACCACATGGAGTTCTTTCCTTAATTTTCACCAAGGTGAGGACCTTGACATTGTAATGTTTATTCTCTACCTTTCTTCAAATCTCTCTCAATCCATGTCTCAATATTTACCGCCCATCCAATGTTATTTCTTCCTCTTCTGCTTGCAGCCTCAATTTCTCTTTCAATTGTTGCCAGGACGAAGCTTTTGTTTCTTTATTTCCCATGTTTTGCACTCCGCTATCTTTCCGACTCTGACTGTACTTGGCAACCCTTTTTCTTTCTCTGAACTTGTACTCTTCATCAGCGCACTTATTTGTCTTTCTGCCCATCCACGTTGAGTGGTAAGACAAATGGCTTAGATATTCTTCAAGGGAAGCTGGATAAACAATCAGCGGAGAATGGAGAAGAAGGATATGCCCACAGGGCGAGATGAAGTAGAGGACATGGCGACCCATGTAGGGCAGATGGGCCAAGTGGTCTGTTTCTGTTCTGTACATTCCATGTAATTCTGTACAATTTATTTGTGAGACAAGAGAAGCTCTCATATAATCAGCCTGCAGTAAGCCTAATCCTTTTGTTTGTTCTTTTTTTAACCAGTCAACTTGGTTGCGTTGATCATTCTTTCCCGAGGAAAATGTGGTCTCTCCAAGTGTGTCACTCATTACATGATAGCCATGGCATCGGCCGATCTAATGGTGATTATCTTCGATGTCATATTGACTCAGATTAATAACATTTATTTCCCATATTGTTTCTTGGACATCACCGTTATCTGCAGTCTCAAATCAGTCCTGCTTTTTATATCCACTGATAGTTCCCTCTGGTTTACTGTTGCCTTCACCTTTGATCGATTCGTGGCTATTAGTTGTCAGAAACTGAAATCAAAATATTGTACAGAGAAAACTGCAGTTACAATTACAGTCGTGGTGTGCGCATTATTCCTAGCAAAAAATATTCCAGTGTACTTTACCTATACATCTCTGGACACGTATGATAATGTGGAATGGTTCTGTGCTGTACATCCAAGTTACTACATTGCACTCGGATGGAGGGTATTTGAGTGGCTTGATTCTATCTTAACCCCGTGTCTTCCACTTTTCCTCATCTTACTGCTCAATGCCCTGACTGTCAAACACATTTTAGTGGTTGGTCGAGTGCGTAGGAGACTTCGAGCTGATAGCCACAACAATGGGCATGATGATCCAGAGATGGAGAGCCGAAGGAAATCCATCATTTTACTCTTTGCTGTTTCGGGCACCTTTCTGTTTCTGTGGATGACGTACGTCTTACAATTTTTGATTAATAGGTTTATCACCCTTTCCCTGACCCGTGGATTCTATGGCGCCGTCGGTATTTTCGGTGAAGTTGGATTTATGCTTCAGCTTTTGAGCTGCTGCACAAACACATTTATTTATACATTGACTCAGACTAAATTCAGAGAGGAGTTGAAGAACGCGGTCAAACATCCTTGGACGTTGATTGTTAAGTCAATGAAACGATAGAAACAATTGGGATCAAATCGTTTGGAAACAGGATCCTACAATGCAAGAGGCCATTTGGCCCTTTACTAACTCTGTGAAAGAGCTATAAAATAGCCCTACTCAATGCTGCTCTTTATCCTTAACCACGCAATTTTTACCCCTTCAAAGTGTTGTCAAATTCCCCCTTCAAATTTACGATTGAATCTGCTGCTATCGCCCTTTCAGGCAGAGAAAGACAACTTGCTGCATCAAAAGGGTTCTCTGAATCTCCCCTCTGGTTCTTTTACCTATTCTGTCCAATATTCGCCCTTTACACTCACTGCATAGCCTTGCAACAAGAACCCTTCTGCAATCTTCCAACACCTTTCAACTTGCGATTTTCCTAATGACTGTGTTTTCTACCCTTTCACACCAAAGAACAAAGAAAGGTACAGCACAGGAACAGGCCCTTCGGCCCTCCAAGCCTGTGCTGACCAGGGTATCTGCTTAAACTAAAACCGTCTGCACTGACAGAGTCCTTATTCCTCCATTCCCACCCTATTCACATATTTGTCTAGATGCCCCTTAAATGTCGCTATCGTACCTGCTCCCACCACCTCCCCAGGAAGTGCATTCCACATATTTACCTTACCCACCCTCTGTGTGAAGAACTTGCTTCGCACATCTGTTCTAAACTTCTCCCCACGCACTTTAAATCTATGTCCTGTAGTACTTGACTCTCCTACCCTAGGAAAGAGCATCTGACTACCCACTCTGTCCATAATCTTGTAGACCTCTATCAGGTCGCCTCTCAACCTCCGTCGTTCCAGTGAGAACAGACCGAGTTTATCTAACCGCTCCGTATCTAACTACCAGTCAGGATGACGGTGGCTTAGCGGTGATGTCGCCGGACTAGCAATCCAGAGTCCCGGTCTCTGGTGACATGGGTTCAAATCCCACCATGGCATCTGGTGTCATTTAAATTCAGTCAATAAACTCTGGACTATGAAGTTAGTCTCAATGATGGTGACCATGAAACTACTATCGATCGGCATATTGGAAGAAATCTGATTTACTAATGCCGTGGAGGGGAGGAAATCCTCTGTCCTTACCTGGTTTGGCCAATGTGATTGACTTTTAACGCAAATGGCCCAGCATGCCACTAAGTGCTATGGTTTGGGGCTTGGTTTAGCACAGTGGGCTAAACAGCTGGCTTGTAGTGCAGAACAAGGCAGCAGCGCGGGTTCAATTCCTGTACCGGCCTCCCTGAACAGGCGCCGGAATGTGGCGACTAGGGGCTCTTCACAGTAACTTCAATTGAAGCCTACTCGTGACAATAAGCGATTATTATTATTATTATTAGGTGCAAGGGCAATTCGGGATGACGAACGCATACTGCTCTTGGCAGTGACACCCCATTCAGGAACGTTCCCGTCAATGTCAGTGCTTCAGACGGTTCACTAACCTCAATACAGCAAATTAGCAGGGGAGCGCTATGTACCAATCCCACCGTGCTACACGGGGTCTTCACTTGTTATCATTAACAAACTGAAAGTCTGAAGCCAGTATTACTACACATTTCTGCAGAATTTAAATGGCTGCTGTGGCTTTTCATGTTAATTATTCCTGCAACTCGTTGTATTTATGTTTAAAGTACAAAATGCATATTTAAAAGTGTGTGCAAAGGAACAGATTAATTTCAGAATTTGGCTGTTAAATACTAAAAGGAGTATTAATGTTGCTGCCGTTTGAGGATGTTCATTGCCACGAGGGACGGCAGTACAGGACGGTCAGTTTGCTTTCACTGAAACAGAGCTATTTAAACACCCACAACCCATTCCTCCAGCTCTGGGGCTCAGCAGAATGACCAGAAGACCATAAGACAGAGGAACAGAAGTAGGCCATTCGGCCCATCGAGTCTGCTCTGCCATTCTTTAGAGATCATGATGTAATAATCCACAACTCCTCTTTCCCACCTTATCCCATCCCCCTCGATTCCCTCTCTGATTAATAATCTGTCTCCGCCTTGAACATACTTTAACGACCCGGCCTCTACAGCTCTCTGTGGTGAAGAATTCCACAGATTCACTCCCATCGGAGAGAAGAGATTCCTCCTCATCTCTGTCTGAAATGGGCGACCCCCTCACTCTGAGATTCTGCCCTCTGGTCCCAGACTCTCCCACAGGGGGAAACATCCTCTCAGCATCGGCCCTGTCAAACTCCCCGAGAATCCGATACGTCTCAATAAGGTCGCCTCTCATTCTTCTAAACCCCAATGAGCACAGACCCGACCTACTCAATCTCTCCTCATGAGAAAATCCCTCCACACCCGGAGTGAACCTTCTCTGAACGGCCTCCAATGCCGGTATATCTTTCCTTAGATACGGGGATCAAAGCTGTTCACAGTATTCCAGGTACGGTCTAACTTCTGCCTGGTATGGTATTAACAAGACTTCCTAATTTTTACTGTATTCCCTTTGAAATAAAGGTCAACATTGCATTCGCCTTCCCCATTACTTTTTGAACTTTAGCTTTTTATGATTTCTGCACATAAATCACTAAATCCCTCTGTACCGCAGCTTTCTCCATTTAAATAATATTCAGCTCCTTTATTTTTCCTCCCAAAGTGCAGAACTTCCCATTTTCCCCACATTATATTCCATCTGCCAGGTTTTTATCCCCTCCCCTACCCTGCCTACATCCTTCTGTGGACTCTCTGTGTAATCCTCCCCCCTGCCTTCCCACCTGTGATCCTTGTGACACTCCACTAGTTACAGGTGACCATCCTGAAGATACTTCTGTTTTCCCAACTCTCTGGCTTCTATTGGTTAGCCAATCCTCTATCCGTGCTAATCTACTACCCCCAAAACCGAGCTCTTTTTACCTTATTAAGGAGCCTTTTGTGTGGTACCTTATTGAATACCTTTTGTAAATCTAAGTACATCACATCTACTGTCTCCCTTTTATCTATATTTCTCGTTACCACCTCAATTCTAGTAAATTTGTGAGGCATGATTTTTCCTTCATGAAGCCATGCTGACTCCGATTTATTATATTCTGCTCAATGCTCTGCTATCACATTCTTTGTAATGGACTCTAATATTTTTCCAATGACAGATGGCATGCTAACTGGCCTATAATGACCATTTTTTTTTGTCTTCCTCCCTTTTTGAATCGACAGTTTTCCAATCCTCTGGGACTTTTCCAGAATTTAAGGATTCTTGGATGATTACTGTAGGTGGATCCATTATCTCTGCGGCTACTTCCTTTAATATCCTAGGATGCAACCCATCTGGTCCAGGGGACTTGGCCTCCTTAGTTTCCCCAGTATTTTTTCTCCAATGATAGTTTTTCTATTTGTAATCTTTTTTTTTTATAAATTTAGATTACCCAATTATTTTTTCCAATTAAGGGGCAATTTAGCGTGGCCAATCCACCTACTCTGCACATCTTTGGGTTGTGGGGGCGAAACCCGCGCAGACACGGGGAGAATGTGCAAACTCCACACGGACAGTGACCCAGAGCCGGGATCGAACCTGGGACCTCAGCGCCATGAGGCGGTTGTGCTAATCTATTTGTAATCTTAATGCTATTAGTGTTTTCTACCCTGAAGACTGACGTTCAAGCCCCACTTGCCCTGACATTTAGGAAAACACTCCAGTACAATACGGAGGGTGCTACACTGTTGGAAGAGCTGTCTTCCGGAAGAAACTGAAACACTCAGATACGTGTAAAAGGCCCTGCGCTGTGATTTTGAAAGAAGGGGATTATGATCACCTCACGCCCAGTTCCCTGGCCAATATTTATTCATCAACCAATATCAGGAAAGGGATTATCTGGGCTATTTGAGCTTGCAATGTGTGGGCAATCGCGGGCATATTTGCTACATTACATCAATAAATTATTTTCAAAAATACTTGATTGGTTGTAAAGATGTTGAGATGCTGAAATTGTGAAAGTCTGGAGTCTCTCTCTCTTTTCTGGAAAGAATGCTGTATCGTTTCGATTCAGCTTCCACAGAAGTGAAATCACTTCAGTAACAATAGAATACTCGTGCCTCTGTTTTGTTTCTCTGTCCCTTTTCCTGAAGTTCACATCGTCCAATTGATATGGTCCCATGATTGAAATCAAGGTATCGCTGCGTGGGACATCACTGACAGATCCCCATCACTGTGCGGTGTATCATGTTATAGTATTCCTCCCGTAAAATAAGGTTGACCAGAAAATATAGTGAATAGCACAGTTTAGTGTGTCTTATAACTGGACAATTATTTTTTTTTAATTTAGATTAGCCAATTATTTTTTCCAATTAAGGGGCAATTTAGCGTGGCCAATCCACCTAGCCTGCACATCTTTGGGTTGTGGGGGCGAAACCCACACAGACACGGGGAGAATGTGCAAACGCCACACGGACAGTGACCCAGGGCCGGGATTGAACCTGGGACCTCAGCACCGTGAGGCAGCAGGGCTAACCACTAGGCCACCGTGCTGCCCTATAACTGTACAATTATAGTTACATTATCCTCAAAACATTTTGTTAATTTTCCCCTGGGAGTCACATTGCTTCAAAGTCTCTATGGCTTCATTTAAATTAATCCTTAAAATTGATCCCTTTGGGACTTCTGGTGGTGACGTGGAGGTGGGGGTCACACATTTGTACCGCCTGCTGGTGTCTGCACCTTTATGCCCGATTTCAGGGGGTTTGTGAATGAGTTGGTGTGGGAAGTTAGGGGGAAGGTGCGAGATGTTGAAGACCCAGGAAAAGGGCACTGGAAAGAAGGGATGAGTGATGGTTCGCCGTCAGGCCAGTTGCTGTGTCCTGCAGGAAGTAAGATGGCGGGGGGCTGGGTGACTGGCTCCCCTTCGGGTGGATTTCGGTGGAGTTTGAGAGGCTGATTGCCAAGCAGATGGAGGTGGTGCGGAGGGAGATGGTGGCTGAGGTGACGGAGTGGGTGGAGGAGGCGATTGCCCCGGTAAAGGAGCAAGGAGAGAAGGTGAGGTTGGTGGAGGAGGCTCTGTCACAGCACAGTGACCAGTTCACCTCGAGGGACGAGGAGCCGCGGAGGGTGGTAGCATCAATAAAGGGGCTCAGAGCTAAGGTGGAGGACCTGGAGAACAGGTCAGGGAGGCAAAATCTGCCAATTGGGGACCTGCCTGAGGGGGTAAAGGGCCCAAGGCCGACCCAGTACTTCACAAAGATGCTGCCGGAGTTGATGGGGGGGGGAGGGGGAAGAGCCTCTGGGAGTTGGACAAGACACATGGGTCACTCAGGCCAAAGCCGCAAGCAAATGAGCCAACAAGGCTGTTTCCAATCTGTTTCATAAGTTCCACGTGGAGGAGAAGGTCTTGAGTTGTGTGAAGCAGAGATGAGAGGTGAAGTGCAGGCAGCATGGTAGCACAGTGGTTAGCACTGTGGTAGCACAGCTCCCGGATCCCAGGTTCGATTCCCGGCTTGGGTCACTGTCTGTGCGGAGTCAGCACGTTCTCCCCGTGTGTGCGTGGGTTTCCTCCGGGTGCTCCGGTTTCCTCCCACAGTCCAAAGATGTGCAGGTCAGGTGAATTGAACATTCTGAGTTCAGTGGGGAAAAGTGAGCTCTCACTTTCCCCCACTGTTCGCATCTTCTGGATTTCCCACACGACCTGGCATTTCTTGCCCATTGCTTTTCAGCTTCTGACTTTGCAGCTGGAATAGAGAATCCAAACTGTGATTCTGAAAGCTGGCCTCTCGCAGTAGCTGGCTCTGTCCATATGGTGGGGCTGTTAGCCTGGCATGCAGTTCCACATTCACAACTGCAGAAAGGCACCAGACACTGCAACACATGACCAATAATAATAACCTTTATTATTGTGACAAGTAGGCTCACATTAACACGGCAATGAAGTGACTGTGAAAGGCCCCTAGGTACCACATTCCGGCGCCTGTTCGGGTACACAGAGGGAGAATTCAGAATGTCCAATTCACCTAACAGCACGTCTTTCGGGTCTTGTGGGAGGAAACCGGAGCACCCGGAGGGAACCCACGCAGGCACGGGGAGAACGTGCAGACTCCGCACAGACAGTGACCCAAGCCGGGAATCGAACCCGGGACCCTGGCGCTGTGAAGCCACAGTGCTAACCACTGTGCCACCCATAATTAAACAGCACCTTCAATAAATAAAAGCGAATTACTGCGGATGCTGGAATCTGAAACTAAAGGGAAAATGCTGGAAAATCTCAGCAGGTCTGGCAGCATCTGTCGGGAGAGAAAAGAGCGAACGTTTCGAGTCCGATGACTCTTTGTCAAAGCTTCCAATAAATATTTCTGTTCCCTCCCATCCTGGTTTATACTGCACTCCACCCTACCTCTGTAATCTCTCTAGGCCGACGATCCTCGGAGATCTCTGCACTCCTCAACCTGGATTCCTGAGCGTTCCCAATTTTAATCATTCTGCCAGGAGTGAGTGTGCCTTGCTGACTGGGCTCGAAGCTCTAGAATTGTTTATTGTCACGTGTACTGAGGTACAGTGAAATGTATTTTTCTGCGAGCAGCTCAGCAGATCATTAAGTAGGGCAGCACAGTGCCTTCACGAGGGTTAGCACTGCTGCCTCACGGCGCCGAGGTCCCAGGTTCGATCCCGGCTCTGGGTCACTGTCCGTGTGGAGTTTGCACATTCTCCCCGTGTCTGCGTGGGTTTCGCCCCCACAACCCAAAGATGTGCAGAGTAGGTGGATTGGCCACGCTAAATTGGAAAAAATGTATTGGGTACTCTAAATTTAATTTACAAAACAGATCATTTAGTGCAGCACGGCAGCATGGTGGTTAGCATAAATGCTTCACAGCTCCAGGGTCCCAGGTTCGGTTCCCGGCTTGGGTCACTGTCTGTGCGGAGTCTGCACATCCTCCCCGTGTGTGCGTGGGTTTCCTCCGGGTGCTCCGGTTTCCTCCCACAGTCCAAAGATGTGCGGGGTTAGGTGGATTGGCCATGCTAAATTGCCCGTAGTGTCCTAAAAAGTAAGGTTGGGGGGGGGGGGGGTTGTTGGGTTACGGGTATAGGGTGGATACGTGGGTTTGAGTAGGGTGATCATTGCTCGGCACAACATCGAGGGCCGAAGGGCCTGTTCTGTGCTAAACAACAAAAAAAGAAAAAAAAAAGAAAAAGAAAATACATAAAAGATTAGAACGATTATAGGTAAAAAGTGGATCTGTTTGGGAGAACTGGCAGAGAGTTGCCACACTCCGGCGCCATCATGCATGAAGTAACACGAGGAGAAGTTGAAAGCCATCAGTGGGTTCTGAAGAGGTGTCGATGGTCCTCTGTCACCAGTACCTCCGAAGACTGTGCCACACGCCAAGCGGGCACACCATCCCATCCCCTCGCTCCTCTCCGACCGCCTAAAACACATGATGCAGAGGGCGCTGGTTAAGACCCCAGATCTCTGAGGCCTGATGGTTGCTGTGGGGAGGAGTGGACATGTTCCCAGCCCCAACAGCCCTTGACCCGAGCGGCCTGTCGAGCCATTACCGGTGGATCTGCAGTCACTCATCAACCAGGTAAGGACACTGTGGTCACTGTTACCAAGATAGCCTTTTAGTTCCGGATTTCTGAACTGAATTTAATTCCCACCAGCTGCTCAGTTTCCAGGAATAAGGAACCACAGTTCGGAGAGATAGATTGAAGAAGTTGGAACCTATTTCCCTCGGAGAAGAGAACTGATAAAGTTGATAAAATCAGGAAGGGTCTGGCTGGAAATATAGGGAAAGACTGTTCCCATTGCTGGAAGGATGGAGACTGAGAGGGTGAATGTAGTCATCGGCAAAGGAGACTTGAGGTGAAACGTTTTCACACCAGGAATGGTCAGGATTTGGAATTCGTTGCCTGAGAGTGTGAGGTCCAATCGAGGATTTCAGAATTAGATCTGAAAAGGAAGAATGTGCAGTTACTGGGAGAAGCGAGACTGAACGTATCAAGACAGTGGTGCAGAGCTGGTGAAGAAGTGAGCTGGATTCAACATGCTCAAGCTGGTGTTGTAGCGAAGGACTGGGGGAAAAGAGAGAGCTTGCTGTGTGAATAAGCCCCCCAAATGCCGAGTGAATACTGGTCCTATCCATCCCTTCCTCAACCTAAGCTGGTCCTTTACCCGGAGATCTGTCTCCATTGGAAAGATCACATCCTCCTTCAAACTCCTCAGGTGCGCAATAACCCGAGACCACTTAATTCCAGGTGAGATTATCTCGTTCAAGGCGCACAGGGATAGGAGGAGGAGGGAAGAATATGGGTGGTTGTTGGACGCGATAGTCGAGGTGGACAGGAGATACGCGCGGGCCCCCGGCTAACTAGCTGCTGGAGGAGAGGAAGAGGTTGCAGGGGCAGTTCGATAGGTTGATGAGGGGAAGGGCAGTGGGGCAGCTACAGAGGGTGAAGGGGAGGGGGGGGGGTGCAATATGGATATGGGGAGAAGGTGAGCCGAATGCTGGTGTGGAAAATTACAGCCAGCAATCTCCACTCTCACTTTCCTTGGGTGTATCTCATCTGGTCCTGGTGCATTGTCGCTTTATGTTCAGCCTGGTGTATTACACATTGGCCGTGGAGTACTTCATCTCTGTCCCTTTCCGAGTCGGAGAATGACAGCTGGTGAGAGGGCAAGATCGAGACAGACAGACAGAGGACTTGGTCAGAGAATGCGTCTTCTCAAGTTCACTCACCTTGCTCTCTGTACCTGCTGACTCCTGTCTCGGCCTGGAGACCAGTACACAGCTCCTGCTGGGGATCTACTTCACCCAATCGCTACACATCCCAAAATGAAGACACAACACAGACATTTAAGCTGGAAGGAGAGTGAAAAGAAACAACGAGAGAGAAGAGGAGAAACTAAGACTAGGACCAGGTGAGAGGATGTCCATTTTCTGCGACGTACCAGGTGGAATGCTCCAGCAGGTTAACGGGTGATGGCATTAAACTAGCCCCTAAATCTAAGATAGTGGGGTCGGATGTGCAGCATTCCCTCAGCAGTGCATCGGAGCAACAGTCTAACGTTTCAACTTAAATCCTTTTAGGAGCATAGGATTCAATTTGGCGGAGCGGCAGTGTGGCACAGTGGTTAGCACTGCTGCCTCACGGTGCCGAGGATCCGGGTTTGATCCCGGCTCCGGGTCACTGTCCGTGTGGAGTTTGCACATTCTCCCCGTGTCTGCGTGGGTCTCACCCCCCACAACCCAAAGATGTGCCGGGTAGGTGGAATTACATTTGGTGCTGTATTATGGGGCGATTTGATTGAGGTTTTAGACATTCGGAAAATGCTGGTCAGGGTGAAATAGCAACAGATTGACGGATCAGAGCAAAAGGGACGTTCACATGGAAGTAAGATTAAGTGCAAGGAATTTATAGCAGGGAGCAGGATAATTTATGTATTCGCCCAGAGCTGAGGCACTGTGGAACTCACTATCACAACAACATCTTGCATTTGTATGGTGCCTTTACTGTGGTAAACCGTCCCATGACAGTCAACAGGAGCATTATCAGACTGCATTTGACAGCGTGCCACAGAGGGACAGTGAGGCAGTTGTACAAAAGCTTGTTCACAGAGGTAGGTTTTCAGGAGTGTTGGAAAGTTGTGCGATTGAGAAGCAGAGAGAGTTTTGCGAAGGAAACTCAGGGCCCAGACAGCTGACAGTATGGCTGAGTGGGTGGAGCGAAAGACAGCTAACAGACGACAGGCCCTTCCTGCGCCATTCTTTCTATGTTTTCATTTTTTAAAAATAATCTTTATTCGTGTCACAAGTAGGCTCACATTAACACTGCAATGAAGTTACTGTGAGAAGCCCCTAGTCGCCACATTCCGGCATCTGTTCGGGTACACAGAGGGAGAATTCAGAATGTCCAATTCACGTAACAGCACATCTTTCGGGACTTGTGGGAGGAAACCGGAGCACCCGGAGGAAACCCACGCACACACGGGGAGGACGTGCAGACTCCGCACAGACAGTGACCCAGCCGGGAATCGAACCCGGGACCCTGGAGCTGTGAATCAATTGTGCTAACCACTATGCTACCGTGCTGTCCTTGACGGGAAAATGATTCCAGGTGGAGAATAAATTGGACATGACTTTCATAGATGTACCACAGCTGAAAGGTTTGCATCTATCATTCTGCAGTGACATGACGTGCACAGACTGGGGTCATCAAATGAACTTTGGCATTGTGCTAAAGTAAAAGCCAGAGGGCGCTGAGCAAAGTTGGTCATGAGGGCTAGCAGTGGGGCAAGGGGCTGAATGGTCTTCTCCTTTGTGTCCTCTGCGAGCCAGATAAAATTGACAATCTGTCTGAAAACGACGTCAAGGATTTTAAGTTGTCGAGCCATAGACCGACTTGCCAAAGGTGGAGAGATGTGGAAATGAAATGGTTTCCTGGCCACCCTCTTCGAATGCTGCTTCTTTGTTGAATGTTCGTGTCCCTCTCAGTAATGGGGTTTTAATGCAGAAAGGGCATATTGGCAAACTTGCTTTACGCAGCTGTGTCAAGCTCGCTGTGTAAACAAAGGAGCTTATTCAGCAAAGGAAACATTTATCCCGCCTTCCTTCAAAAAGAAACAATTTGCTTTTAATCTCTGGAAATCCAATTTAATGGCTCGTGACACCGTGGCTCAATCAAGGCGAGCGAGAAAGAAAGCAGTCTTCAAACACTTGGGCAAACGGTGTGTCACACCTTGTCAAAGTAGGTAGCATGAAAGGGAACCTACTGTGTGTGAAGAGAATGGGAGCTGGGGTCCTCCTCGTTCATTCGGAAGTTGATTGAGTTTAGAGGTGTTACCTTTCCCACAGGTATCTGGCCAGGACCCCACGCTGGGGCCTGGGCATTCACAGTAAACACAGCATTTTTAATTAACCTACTGATTGTTGGTGAAATGATTATAACCTTCCCAGCCACTTTCCCCACCCAGGCCCTTTATGATCCCAACCCTCACACGGAGATTGGCGGGGCTTTGATGTGGGGAAAATACAAAAAGACCTTTCGAAGCTCTTGCTCACAATGTATCCAGGTAGCGATGGGCTTCAATCAAAGCGGATTACGGGACTGCAGTGGGAACTTTAACCATTCGAGAACCGGGAGCTTTGAAGAAACCCTTTCGGCCTTCCGACTGAGAGGAGATCTTTGGAGAAGAGAAAGAAATGGAAGGAAAAGTAAATCCGGAAAATTACTTTCAATTAACTTGTGCAACCAGGTCGCAGTGGGGGTTGGGGGGGGGGGAAGGAAACTGAGGTTAAAGCCGATGACAGACACATTCTGGACTGCTTACAGCTGGACACAAGCAAGTAGATTTTGACTGTGTTACGCTGGCGTGCAACAAGACAGCAGCCCGTTTCACACCTCGGACCAAGAAAAAGAGAATTCCGAAAGTACGGAAGGAGGGCATTCGGCCCATCGAGTCTGAACCGACCCAGGCCCTCTCCCCTGCAACCCCACCTGACCTGTACATCTCCCCAATTTAACTCCACTGACTCGAGTGGGAGTCACCCATTCCGAACTACCAACTTTCCTTTATCTTTAATAAATTTAGAGTACCCAATTATTTTTTGTTTTTCCAATGATGGGGCAATTTAGCATTGGCCAATCCACCTACTCGGCCCATCTTTGGGTTGTGTGTGTGTGTGTGTGGGGGGGGGGGGGGGGGGGGGGGGGGGTGAGACCCACGCAGACACGAGGAGAATGTGCAAACTCCACACGGACAGTGATCCAGAGCCGGGATTCGAACCCTGGTCCTCAGCTCCGTAGGCAGCAATGCTAACCACTGTGCCACTGTGCCACCCTACCAACTCACCTTTAACAGTTCCATGTGGCACTGGGGGTCCTACCCCAGAAAGTGACCCAAACGTGAAATGTATTCCGAAAGTCAACACCAAGGTACGTTTATATAGTGCCCTCAATGAAATAAAGGCCCATCACAGAATGATCAAGCAATATTGACACCCGACATGAGGAAAGGTCGGGGAGCGGCTGACCAAAGCTTGATTTAAGGAGCAGCTTTAAGCAGAAGAAATAGATAACGAGGCAGAGGTGTTTAGGGTGAGAACTTCAGAGTATTCGCTGGGACCTACATCTTTTTTTTTTAATTATAAAATATTTTTATTCTCCTTTTTCATATTTATCATATTTACAACAACAAATAATTAATAACAACAAATACAATGGCGATCCCCAAACCAACAATCCCTTTATCCCATCCACCCTCAAACAGATCCCAACATTTCAAACACAAAACAATGAAGAAGAATCAGCATTTGTACATTCCAACCCCCCCCACCCACCCCACCCCCACCCACCCACGCCACCCCCCCCCACCCCCCCCCACCCCCACCCCACCCCCCAACCACCCCACCCCCCCAACCACCCCACCCCCCCACCCCCCACCCCCCAACCCCACCCCCCAACCCCACCCCCCACCCCCCACCCCCCCCCCACCCCCCCCACCCCACCCACCCCACCCCCACCCACCCCACCCCCACCCCCACCACCCACCCCACCCCCCACCCCCCACCCCCCCAACCCCCACCCACCCACCCACCCACCACCCACCCCACCCCACCCCCCCCACCCCACCCACCCACCCCCCACCCCCACCCACCCCACCCACCCCATCCCCCACCCACCCCACCCACCCCATCCCCCCACCCCATCCCCCCACCCCTCCCCCCCACCCACCCCATCCCCCCACCCCCCCACCCACCCACCCCCCACCCACCCACCATGCCCACCCCCCCACCATCCCCCCACCATGCCCACCCACCCCACCACCATCCCCCCCACCCCCCCACCATGCCCACCCCCCCCCACCATCCCCCCCACGCCCATCCCCCCCCACCATCCCCATCCCCCCCCCCACCATCCCCCCCCACCATCCCCATCCTCCCTTTCTCCAGTGTGAGGAACTCCAGTAGATCCTCCCCCTCCCCCCCGAGGCACAGTGTGGATCCGCCTTGGGTTAAGTAGCGAGGCGAAGGCTAAGACATCTGCCTCCGTACCCGCTTCCAACCCCCACCCACCCCTACCCAATCCCCCCAACCCTAGCCGGTCCAACACCCCGAATATGGCTTCTAGGGGGCGCTGACTCGAGTCTCACGTGCCCCACCTTCGAAATTACCCTAAAGACCTCCCTCCAATACCCCTCCAGTTTTGGGCAGGACCAAAACATAGAACATACAGTGCAGAAGGAGGCCATTCGGCCCATCGAGCCTGCACTGACCCACCTAAGCCCTCACTTCCACCCTATCCCCGTAACCCAATAGCCCCATCTAACCTTTTTTGGACACCAAGGGTAATTGACCATGGGAAATCCACCTGACCCGCACGTCTTTGGACTGTGGGAGGAAACCGGAGCACCCGGAGGAAACCCACGCACACACGGGGAGGACGTGCAGACTTCGCACAGACAGTGACCCGAGCCGGGAATCGAACCTGGGACCCTGGCGCTGTGAAGCCACAGTGCTAACCACTGTGCTACCGTGCTGCTGCCATAACATATGAATGTGATTTGCAGCCCTTCCCCCACCATAACGTTCACAAAGATCCTCCACCCCTTCAAAAAGTCGGCTCACCTTTGCCCTTGTGAGAGGCGCCCTATACACCACCTTCAGCTGTATCAGCCCCAACCCTCCGGAGCACCTCACACCACAACCCCTCCTCCATGCCCTTCCCCAACTCTTCCTCCCACTGAGGGGATCTTTGGTAACACAAAGCCACCTTTAAAAAAAAATACACAATGTTTTTAAAGCTGTCACCCAAATCATAACCAAAAACAAGACAGAGACACAATGATGGATTTCTTTCCAACGTCCCTTTTCCTGATGCTCGGAAGCCAACAGGTATCAATATCAACGAGAGACGGCATTTGATTATCAACAAAGATTTGTTTTCCATCGAATTATGCTTTCTCACCAGGACAATGTCACTAAAAGCTTTTTTTTTTAAAGACAAAAAATTAGACCATTTCTTACCTGGAGAGAGATTCGGAGGTAGAAGCAGGCTTGGAAGGAGCTGGGAGCAGCGGGATGGGAGTAAATTGAAACCCAGGTTTGGGCCTATCTTGAAGAAAGAATCAGGAGCACCGTGAACCTGGGGGGGAGAGAGGGGGCAGGAACTATGAAGGGGCCAAGAGGTGTGGGGAGAGTGCAAGGGTACAGCGTCAATCATATTGAATGGCTGAGCAGGTTCAAAAGGACCTACTCCGGTCTTTATTTTCTATGTTTCAAGAATAAATTGAAGCCCAGGCTTGGGGCCCATCCCTTACCTGGAGAGAGTGTGGGGAGCAGGACTGAACATTCAACCTTCAACTTTAGAAAAATAAGAGAAAAAAAGAATCAAACTGATTGGTTGGTGAGAATTGTGACTACGTTTGCCAGGTTCCAAAGTTTGGGAGTTAATCCTAGCAGCTGGGAAGTAAAAAAATGTCAACTTTTGGTAAACTAGTGAGGGTGAAAGAAAACAGTGAACTAAATGGGGAAATGGTGGTGTAACTGGACTAGTAATCCACTGATTTATGCTCTGGGGACATGGGTTCAAGTCCCATGGTAACTGATAGAATCGGTTCAGAAGTCTGCTTTCACTCCGGGTCACCATGCAGCTCCCCATCAGCTGTGAAAGGCCACATGCTTCATTTGACTTTATGCAAGGAAATCTTGGGCAACACGGTGGCCTAGTGGTTAGCACAACCGCCTCACGGCGCTGAGGTCCCAGGTTCGTTCCCGGCTCTGGGTCACTGTCCGTGTGGAGTTTGCACATTCTCCCCGTGTCTGCGTGGGTTTCGCCCCCACAACCCAAAAATGTGCAGACTAGGTGGATTGGATACACTAACTTGCCCCTTAATTGGAAAAAATAATTGGGTACTCTAAATTTAAAAAAAAAAATGCAAGGAAATCTTCCATCCTCACCTGGTCTGGCCAACATGTGACTTTGTCTTGCTGTCTCCATGGCAATGCCTCGGCCAATTGGAATCAGAGACCTTCCAGCCAATCCAGCCCCTTTTCTCCTGCGGTCCAAACGGTGGTGAGATTTTGAAATTTGGCATTCTTGCATTTGTCCTGATCAGGGCAAGGTGAAAGGCTGCCACGAGGCGTTCCTTGTGTGTCCGAGCATCGGAGATTCACCTGTGTTTTTTTTCACATTTTCTAAGCGATTAGTTTATTCGATGTAAATATATCGGAGATGCAGTGAGTGAGGTGACTGGAAACAGGAAGCCATGTGATGAAATCTTCAGGAACACATCCAATTGGAGTTGGCATTCCCATGAATCCCCAAGATTGAGGCCTGGACTACGGGAGATGTTTCAAAATGTTAAAAGGATTCACCGGGTTAAAGAGGAAGAAATTACTTCAACTGGTGGTGTATTAAAGAACATGGAGGGATGAAATTTAGGACCAGGGTCATTCCGGGATTAAATTAGGAAGAATTTCCCCACACAGTGGGTAGCTGGAATCTGGAATGCATTACCTCCAAACAAAAACTGCGGAGGCTCGAGGTCAATCAGAGATTTCAGTGCCGAGATTGACTGGTTAAGTGAACGGCGCTCAGGTGGGTACAGAAGATTTACAGAGGGACAGGTAGTATTGAGGAAGCAGGGAGGCTGCAGAAGGATTTGGACAGGCTAGGAGAGTGGGCAAAGAAGTGGCAGATGGAATACAATGTGGAAAAGTGTGAGGTTATGCACTTTGGAAGGAGAAATGGAGGCACGGACTATTTTCTAAATGGGGAAATGCTTAGGGAATCAGAAGCACAAAGGGACTTGGGAGTCCTTGTTGACAATTCTCTTAACGTGCAGGTTCAGTCGGCAGTTAAGAAGGCAAATGCAATGTTAGCATTCATGTCGAGAGGGCTAGAATACAAGACCAGGGATGTACTTCTGAGGCTGTACAAGGCTCGGGTCAGACCCCATTTGGAGTATTGTGAGCAGTTTTGAGCCCCGTATCTAAGGAAGGATGTGCTGGCCTTGGAAAGGGTCCAGAGGAGGTTCGCAAGAATGATCCCTGGAATGAAGAGCTTGTTATTTGAGGAACGGTTGAGGACTCTGGGTCTGTACTCGTTGGAGTTTAGAAGGATGAGGGGGGATCTTATTGAAACTTACAGGACACTGAGAGGCCTGGATAGAGTGGGCGTGGAGAGGATGTTTCCACTTGTAGGAAAAACTAGAACCAGAGGACACCATCTCAGACTAAAGGGACGATCCTTTAAAACAGAGATGAGGAGGAATTTCTTCAGCCAGAGGGTGGTGAATCTGTGGAACTCTTTGCCGCAGAAGGCTGTGGAGGCCAAATCACTGAGTGTCTTTAAGACAGAGATAAATAGGTTCTTGATTAATAAGGAGATCAGGGGTTATGGAGGGAAGGCAGGAGAATGTGGATGAGAAAAATATCAGCCATGATTGAATGGCGGAGCAGACTTGCTTTATGTTCCTGTATGACAGGCTGAAGAAGTTGAATGGTCTGCTCCTGTTCTGATGGAACAGGTTTGAGTTGGTGTGTGGCTTTACCATGCCCCGATATTCCTCTGTCCTGTTTGATTGGTAATTCTGGTTAACCAGGGTTAATGAAAGGTGGAGGTGACACAGACGCTGCTAAGTGCCACTTGCAACCAACTGGTGACTGTAAATTGCTGCATTTATTTGCAGTGGAGACAAAATAGTTGATCTTCACCTTCCTTCCGATTGCTAGCTAACACTGTGTGTGTCCCTGGTCTGGTTTACAGCATCAAAGTGTCCAGCAAACGATATCGAAGCAAAATACTGCGGGTGCTGGAACTCGGAAACGAAAACAGAAGCTGTGACTCTTTCACAAGAGTCAAAGGGATTCTGTTTCTCTCTCCACAGAGGTTGAGCTTTTCCACCATTTGGTGTTTTATGTACGGCTACCTTTGTGACTGAGATCACAGTCACCCAGAGAACACGGAGCAGGAAGGGAAAGACCTGAGCCCCTCACTCCTCTGTGCAGCCAATCCTCACTCTGCTCTGCCGGGACACGGCAGTGAGACTCGGGGAAAGGTCAGCCTCTCCACATTGTTATTGCAATGCGTGCTTATGGGTGGGCAGGATTGCAGATCACGTTATATTCCCCCCCCCCCCCCCCCCCCCCCCATGGTTAAATAGCCACCCACAAGCTGGGGGTCAGTTCATTCATTTCACTGACATCAGGGCAGGATGCCTTTGGTGTTTAGAAAGATGAACAAATAGAAGTTGTATTGTTTTTCAGTGAGTTTTATTGGGCTAATTTAAATAGATTTCACCCACAGTGATAACTGCTGCTATAATAATCTTTATTATTGTCACAATCAGGCTTGCGTTATCACTACAGTTGAAGGATGTCACGGTGGCACAGTGGTTAGCACTGCGGCCTCACGGCGCCGAGGTCCCAGGTTCGATCCCGGCTCTGGGTCACTGTCCGGGTGGAGTTTGCACATTCTCCCCGTGTCGGCGTGGGTTTCGCCCCCACAACCCAAAAATGTGCAGGGCAGGTGGATCGGCCGCGCTAAACTGCCCCTTCATTGGAAAAAAATGAATTGGATACTCGAAATTTATTTTTTTAAGACACTGCAATGAAGTTACTGTGAAAATCCCCTAGTCGCCACATTCCGGCACCTGTTTGGGGACACAGAGGGAGAATTCAGAATGTCCAATTCACCTAACAGCACGTCTTTCGGGGCTTGTGGGAGGAAACCCGAGCACCCGGAGGAAACCCACGCAGACACGGGGAGAACGTGCAGACTCCGCACAGACAGTGACCCGAGGCTGGAATTAAACCTGCTAAACACCGTGCCCCCGTGCCACCCTGGCACTGAGGCAGCAGTGCTAAACACCGTGCCCCCGTGCCACCCTGGCACTGTGAGGCAGCAGTGCTAAACACCGTGCCCCCGTGCCACCCTGGCACTGTGAGGCAGCAGTGCTAACCACTGTGTCACCGTGCCACCCTGGCACTGTGAGGCAGCAGTGCTAACCACTGTGTCACCGTGCCCCCCTGGCACTGTGAGGCAGCAGTGCTAAACACTGTGCCCCCATGCCACCCTGGCACTGTGAGGCAGCAGTGCTAAACGCCGTGCCCCCCTGGCACTGTGAGGCAGCAGTGCTAAACGCTGTGCCCCCATGCCACCCTGGCACTGTGAGGCAGCAGTGCTAAACACTGTGCCCACATGCCACCCTGGCACTGTGAGGCAGCAGTGCTAAACTCTGTCACCGTGCCCCCCTGGCACTGTGAGGCAGCAGTGCTAAACACTGTGCCCCCCTGGCACTGTGAGGCAGCAGTGCTAAACTCTGTCACCGTGCCCCCCTGGCACTGTGAGGCAGCAGTGCTAAACACTGTGCCCCCGTGCCCCCCTGGCACTGTGAGGCAGCAGTGCTAAACACTGTGCCCCCCTGGCACTGTGAGGCAGCAGTGCTAAACACTGTGCCCCCGTGCCCCCCTGGCACTGTGAGGCAGCAGTGCTAAACACTGTGCCCCCGTGCCCCCCTGGCACTGTGAGGCAGCAGTGCTAAACACTGTGCCCCCCTGGCACTGTGAGGCAGCAGTGCTAAACACTGTGCCCCCCTGGCACTGTGAGGCAGCAGTGCTAAACACTGTGCCCCCCCCGGCACTGTGAGGCAGCAGTGCTAAACACTGTGCCCCCCCCCGGCACTGTGAGGCAGCAGTGCTAAACACTGTGCCCCCCTGGCACTGTGAGGCAGCAGTGCTAAACACTGTGCCCCCCTGGCACTGTGAGGCAGCAGTGCTAAACACTGTGCCCCCGTGCCACCCTGGCACTGTGAGGCAGCAGTGCTAAACACCGTGCCCCCGTGCCACCCTGGCACTGTGAGGCAGCAGTGCTAAACACTGTGCCCCCGTGCCACCCCTGGCACTGTGAGGCAGCAGTGCTAAACACTGTGCCCCCGTGCCACCCTGGCACTGTGAGGCAGCAGTGCTAAACACTGTGCCCCCCTGGCACTGTGAGGCAGCAATGCTAAACATTGTGCCCCCGTGCCACCCTGGCACTGTGAGGCAGCAGTGCTAAACACTGTGCCCCCGTGCCACCCTGGCAGAAATGAACCTGTTTCCTGAACCTTTGCTTTGTTCGCTGGTAGGTTTCACCCTATTGCGTGTTCGGGATCTCTGCTTCTGCATTTGCCCCGATAACGCTGTGAAATGGGGGGGGGGGGGAACAAACAGGACCCTAGGACCTCCCCGTGGCCTGGGAAGTTTCCTCAGCGGAAGAGTTGTGGAAACTTTCCCGGCACTCATTCCTCACGTTTTACTGGAAGGGGGATGGAGGTATTTCAAAGACACTGCGTGTCGTGACATTGTGTTCCATTAGGTTGGAGTGTCATCGGAACCTCGATGATAGGGGAGACTGGAAAAGGGAAGAACTTACGTTCTTTACTGACTTTCATGATGTCAGAATTTCCCAAAGCACCTCACTGCCAATGGCTTTCTTTCACATTGTCGTCGTGACTGTCATGAAGGAAAGGCGGGGGCAGCATGGTGGCACAGTGGGTTAGCACTGCTGCCTCACGGCGCCGAGGTCCCAGGTTCGATCCTGGCTCTGGGTCACTGTCTGTGTGGAGTTTGCACATTCTCCCCGTGTTTGTGTGGGTTTCGCCCCCACAACCCAAAAATGTGCAGGCTAGGTGGATTGACCATGCTAAATTGCCCCTTAATTGGAAAAATGAATTGGCTTATCTAAATTTATAAAAAAAAAGAAATATTAAAAAAAAAAAATGAAGGAAAGGCGGTAGCTGGTTTAAACACCGCAAGCTCCCATCAACAGCAATGAGGCTGGTGATGCTTTGGTCAAGTTGGCCGAGGATCAAAATTGGCCGGGTACACTGGGGAAATCTCCCAGCTCTGCCTGGAAATCCTGCCATGAGATAGTTTGTGCCTAATCGAGGAGGTCTGGCTTCAATGTCTCATTGTAAAATCAGTAAAGCACTTTGGAAGGTCCTGAGGATGTACCTGGCGATATAGGAATACAAATCCTTTCCTTCTTTATATATCTGACCAGGATTTCCTCAATGATCTATCCATGAATTCAAACACAACAATTCACAATCCAGCACACATTTGATTTTTAATAGCTTGTTTCATTTATTTTTTTTTATTTAATCTATTTTTTTTGTGCTTTTTTTTTTAAAAACCTGCTTACATCGCACCATCTACCCTTTAAAACCAAGTATAAAAAAATAGAACATCTTATTTAAAAAATATTGAGAGTCATGGGAGCTGATCCATCTCTAGGTCCGGTGTCTCCTCTTCGGCAGACGTGTCCGCCGAGTCCTTTTGGTGACTGGGTAATTTATAAACTCAAAGTGCCTTTGTCGGTTCCGGTTTGGGAAGAGAGGTTCCCCTTTGAAGAGTCTCTTCATGAAGTGGACTTCCCTCTGATTCTGCCTGGTCTTGGTCGCTTTCCTGGGCTGCCCCTTCCTGGTGAAGGCCATGTACCAGCCGTCGTACTTGGTGTTCCTCAGCGCCGTGTAGTTATTTTCCAACAGTATCTCGGTAAAAATGCAATCCTTCCCCTTTCCAACCAGCTGGGTAAAAACAAAACAATTGCTGCATTTTAAATCTTAAAACGTAAAGCCACAATATATTTACATTGCGTTTTTATATATGTCCCCTGTTTTCTCACGTATGGAACGATCTGTCTGGACTGTACGCAGGACAGTACTTTTCACAGCTCCAGGGTCCCAGGTTCGATTCCCGGCTTGGGTCACTATCTGTGCGGAGTCTGCCGCAACTCGGGCAGTCGCCCGGGGCGCCATGTGCTAGGGGGCGCCAGACTCGGGTCCCGCGCATGCGCAGTTGGGCCGGTGCCAACCAGCGCATGCGCGGTGGCCGCCCGCCCCCCCCCCGCTCGGTCCGCTCCCCCGGCTCGGTTCGCTCCGCCCGCCCCCCCGCCCCCTCCTCGGGTCCGCTCCCCCCCTCGGGTCCGCCCCCCCGCCCTCGGGTCCGCCCCCCCTCGGGTCCGCCCCCCCCCCCCCCCCGCTCCCCCGCTCGGTCCGCCCCCCCCCCCGCTCGGATCCGCCCCCCCCGCTCGTCCGCCCCCCCCGCTTGGTCTCGCCCCCCCCGCTCGGTCCGCCCCCCCCGCTCGGTCCGCTCCCCCCGCTCGGTCTGCCCCCCCCTCGGGTCCGCCCCGCCACCCCCCCCTCGGCCCCTCCCCTCGGCCCCACCCCCCCCTCCGCCCCCCCCATGGCCCCGCCCCCCCCCCAAGGGCGCCGAAGATCAGCTTGCCCGGGGCGCCAGCAACCCTAGGGCCGGCGCTGTCTGCACGTCCTCCCCGTGTGTGCGTGGGTTTCCTCCGGGTGCTCCGGTTTCCTCCCACAGTCCAACGATGAGCAGATTAGTTGGATTGGCCATGCTAAATTGCCCCTTAGTGTTCAAAAAGGTTGAGTGGGGTGACTGGGTTACGGGTATAGATTGGAACTGTGGGCTTAAACAGGGTGCTCTTCTCGATGGGCTGAATGGCCACCTGTAAAGTCTATGATTCAATGAAATGGATACGGCAATGGGACCGGATGAGATGCACCCAAAGAGACTGAAGGAAGTGAGGGTGCACATTGCAGACGCACTGGCCGTAATGTTCCAGCCTCCCATCTACCCAGGGGTGGTACCAGAGGGCTGGAGAATTACAAACGTTACCCACCCTTGGTCAAAGATAAGCCCAGCAACTACAGGTCAGTAAGTTTAACATCCAGAAAGAGTAATTTGGGACAAAGTTATTAGTCCCACAGGCAGGGGCAGCACGGTGGCTCAGTGGGTTAGCACTGCTGCCTCACGGTGCCGAGGTCCCAGGTTCGATCCCGGCTCTGGGTCACTGTCCGTGTGGAATTTGCACATTCTCCCCGTGTCTGCGTGGGTTTTGCCCCCACAACCCAAAAAGGTGCAAGCTAGGTGGATTGGCCATGCTAAATTGCCCCTTAATTGGAAAAAATGATTGGGTACACTAAATTTATAAAAAAAAAAAAATAGTCACACAGGCAAACATGGGCTAGTTAAGGAAAGGCAGCTATGGATTTGGTCAGGGAAAATCATGTTGAGCTAACGCGCTGGGGTTTTTGTTGAAGAAGTAACAGAGAAGGGTGGCATCAAACAGACTTGTGAGCAAAGTTATAGCTCATGGTACCAAAGGGACAGTAGCAATATAGACAGTGGGTTGGCTGTATGGCGGGAAAGAAGGAGTAGTGGGTAATGTGTTTTGTGCTGGAGGAAGGTCTGTATTGGAGCTCCCCGGGATCAGTGTTGCCTCCTTCGCTTTTTCTGATATATATTAATGACCTGGACCTCGGCATACACAGTATAACTGCAAAGTTTGCAGACCATACAAAAGTGAGGAAGCTTTGTGAGCGGTGAGAATAGGGTGGTATAGAATACAGGCAGGTTGGTACAAAGGGCAGACAGGCGGCAGATGAAGTTCAATGCAGAGAAATACGAAGGGATTTATTTTGAAAATGGAAAGGCAGTCCAAAATGAAGAATATGATTCCAGAAGGGGTGAAGGAGCAGCGGGATCCGAGTGTTTATATATGTCTGACCCCGAGTGGCGCAGTGGTTAGCACTGCGACTGCAGCGCTGAGGACCCGGGTTCGAATTTAGGTCAATTGGCCATGCTAAATTGCCCCTTCATTGGAAAACAAAATAATAATTGGGTACTCTAAATTTTTTTTTTTTAAATCACTCTGACCCCCCACAACCCAAAGATGTGCAAGGGAGGTGGATTGGCCACGCTAAATTGCCCCTTCATTAGAAAAATTAAAGAAAAGCACATGGTTTCCTCGGCTTCATCAGGAGGGTCACAGAGTGCAGGGCAAGGAGGTTTTATTGACCTTTTGTAAGCCACTAGTTAGGCCTAAGTTGCAGCTTGCGTGCAGTTCTGGAAGCCTCTCTTTAGGAAGGGTGTGTAGACATCCGAGAGGGTGCAGAAAAGATTCATGGGAGTGATTCCAGATATGAGGATCAGTTCTGAAGATAGATTGGAAAAGTTGGGACTGTTTTCCTTGGAGAAGGGAAGGTTGAGAGGAGATTCGATGGAGATGTTCAAGCTCACGAGGGGTCTGGGCAGAAATCAAGAGGGAGAAACTGTCCCCACTCATGAAGGGATCGAAACCAAGCGGGACATCGCACAGCCCTGTATTGCCAACAAATTACATCTAAAGCGCAGTCACTATTGCTTTGCAGGAAAAAGGTAATGGGCAATTTGGGCACAGCAAGATCCCAGTCCAAGAGCGAATCCTATCAGCAATAACTTGCAATTCTACAGTCCTGTTCACATCATCAAAAGTCCCAAGATGTTTCACAGGTAAGCAGTCAAACAAAACTTGGTATCCTGCCACACACAACGATTATTACCAAAAGCTGGGCCAAAGTGGGAGATTGTTTAGGTGGTGCCTTGAAGGGGGAGAGAGATTTAGAGAGGAAATTGCAGAATTTAGAGCCTTGGCTGTCAACAGTGGAGCTATAGGAATTGAGGATGGCCAAGAGGCCATAATAGAAGGATTGCAGAGATCTTGGCGATTTGCAGAACCGGAGGAGGTCAGGAACACGGTGATAAAGAGGATATGGGGTCAGAATCGCAGCTCAGGGTCAATCTGATTCCGCCTCAGATGCCGGCTGGGAAGGCAGAAAGAATCAAAGGTTGGGGAACAGAGATGATGGTGGGCTCTCGAGGCAAATAACAGTTTCATAATAATCAGTACTCAACCATACCATCGCCAGAGGGTTGAATAACTGCCCACACACAGCACGTTCCGTCAGAAAGTCAGCCGAATACATGGAATCATTCTCTCCTCCCACCTCCCTCTCCTTGGCAGGTTGCAGCTGATTAAGCAGCAGAGTCAGCACACTGTCATTCCCTACTGACTGCAGACCTCCCAAAGGCAGGGAGATGGAGTGAGACTCGGGCAACTTATCCAGTCTCAGTGGCTAAAACCAGCCCTTCAACAATTCCCCAACAGTCACTCTGCAAAGTGACTCCCTGTTACAACCTTTGTAACAGAATGTGGAGTCTGGTCAGATGAAAGAGGACGGTCATTTCAGGAAACAATTCCACAGCCACTGTCTCAAAGAAAGACAGGGAAGTTTCCCCCCAGTGTCCCAGGGACGATATTTATTCCCCAGTCACCGTCACTGAAGCAGATTACCGAATCGCTGTCACATTGCTGTTCGTGGGGACTTGCTGGATGTCAGTTTTGTATTTTGGGCTCCAGACTCCATGGCACCAAGAGATTGGAGAGGTTTGTTTTGATTGATTGGTTGGTGGTCAATGGATTGGCCAGGAACAGTATTCTGCCCGGCAACTGTCAGCGATTGGTTCCTGCCAGATGGAGTTTTTTGGAGGGAACCCAGGAGGAGCCACTCAATTTGGAAGCAGCTCTCTCTCTCTCTCTCACTGCTCTGCTGCCTGCTGTCTGAAGGCAGAGGCTCCTAGACCCTGCTGTCTCTCTCTCTCTCTCGCTATCTGCCTGATATTTCTGTGGGTCTACAGTGAAAACCATCACAAACTAAAAAAGATAACATCCATCTGGAAGCCTCGACTGAAGAAACTAACTGGGAGAGGTCCCCTCTTTCCCCTCTGTGTCTGTGTGGAGGGTGGGGGTGAGTTAGGGGGGGTGGGTTAGAGATTAGATAGTACTTAACCAGTTGTATTTGTTGCCTATTTAATTCTAGATGCTGTTAATAAAAGTCAATGATGTGAAGACACCCTGGGCCAGTGCGCAGTTAATTCCAGCTCCACAGGGGGCTGTTAGACATTAGATGTTAATTTAAAATACCCGTGCTCTTTGGCTGCCCAATAACTACAGACACCAGCTTTGTAAATTGAAGCACTATTAACTTTTTATTTCCAACTGTATCTATTTTTTTTTATAAAGTTAGAGAATCCAATTATTTTTTTCTAATTGAGGAACAATTTTCCATCTTTTGGGTTGTGGGGGCGAAACCCACGCAGACACGGGGAGAATGTGCAAACTCCACACGGACAGTGACCCAGAGCCGCGATCGAACCTGGGACCTCGGCGCCATGAGGCAGCAGTGCTAACCACTGTGCCACCCTGCTGCCCGACAGAATCCATAATTAAATAGGTAACAAATGGAACTGGTTAGCTGCTATCCAATCTATAACCACCCCTCTTTAAAGCATCCACCCTCTGTGTATATATAGAAATATATATACACACACACACACACACACACACACACACACACAGAGGGGAAAGAGGGGTGTAAAACGGACGTATCCCAGTTAGTTTCTTCAGTTGAGGCTTCCCGATGTCATCTTTTCTTTTAGCTTGTGACATTTGCCGGGCAGAATACTGTTCCTGGCCAATCCACCGGCCACCAGCCAACCGATCGAAACAAACCTCTCCAATCTCCTGTGTGACGTAAAGTCTGGGTTCTTCTGTCCAAAATAGAAAACTGTGTAACACAGCGAACCATTTTGACGCTACGTTCCTTACTTCCTCTGTTCAACTTAAAAGGCATGTCTCTATTAATGATCCCTGGACCAAAAACAACGAAGATAAAAAAGAAATAGGAATGAAGGGAATGGACAGGAAAGGACCCTGACAATACATTGGTTGCCACATTTCCTGAATTGCAACATTGGGAAGGCTGCAAGACACTTTGGGATTTCCTACGGTCATGAAAAGTGTTGTATAAATGCAGGTATTTTAATAAATGCCGATATCGGATGACTCAAATGCTTGAAATGCTAAATCCCACAATGCGGAATAAAGCCATTCAGCTCCCCAGACGTGTGCTGGCTCTGTGGGAGAGCGACCCAATTAGTTTCTGCTCGTTCCCCAGAGACTTGCAATTTGGTTTTCTTTTCAAGTGCTTATCCAATTTCTTTTTGAAGCTTACTATTGAATCAAGGCGCCTACTCCAGATCGTAGCAACATGGGCAGCACGGTAGCACAGTGGTTAGAACTGTTGCTTCACAGCTGCAGGGTCCCAGGTTCGATTCCCGGCTCGGGTCACTGTCTGTGCGGAGTCTGCACGTTCTCCCCGTGTGTGCGTGGGTTTCCTCCGGGTGCTCCGGGTTCCTCCCACAGTCCAAAGACGTGCGTGTTAGGTGGATTGGCCATCCTAAATTACCCTTACTGTCCAAAGGTTAGGTTTGGTGGAGTTATTGGGTTAGGGGGATGGCGCCTGGCTAGGGTGCTCTTTCAGAGATTCAGTGCAGACTCGATGGGCCGAATGGCCTCCTTCTGCACTATAAATTCTATGTCTGTATTTCTTCATTTCAGAACCCACAAATCTATCAGAGTACAAATGAGCACCACTGATCTGGCACCTTGTTCCAGAGCTGTAAGCTCTGATCTGGCACCTTGTTCCAGAGCTGTAAGCTCTGATCTGGCACCTTGTTCCAGAGCTGTAAGCTCTGATCTGACACCTTGTTCCAGAGCTGTAAGCTCTGATCTGGCACCTTGTTCCAGAGCTGTAAACTCTGATCTGACACCTTGTTCCAGAGCTGTAAGCTCTGATCTGGCACCTTGTTCCAGAGCTGTAAGCTCTGATCTGACACCTTGTTCCAGAACTGTAAGCTCTGATCTGACACCTTGTTCCAGAGCTGTAAGCACGTACAGAGCCCGGAAACTGTGTGGACACAGCTCTGCCCAGTCACTCACTTTTCCAACCAGCTTTCCCCTTCTGTTCATACAGATGTAATGTCCAGTCTCCGCTCCTCGGATCCTCACTCGGCTGTCAAACGTGTCTGTCTCCACCAGGAGTTTAGCTGCAAGAAGAAAATCCCCCATTAAAATATCGGACCTTCCTCAAAGAGGCACTGGATCCACATCTGCCCGGCCACACGGACACAGGACACAGTCACTGTTACTGGGGATAAAATACCCCGGCCACACGGACAGACACAGTCACTGTTACTGGGGATAAAATACCCCGGCCACACGGACACAGGACACAGTCACTGTTACTGGGGATAAAATACCCCGGCCACACGGACAGACACAGTCACTGTTACTGGGGATAAAATACCCCGGCCACACGGACAGACACAGTCACTGTTTTTTTTTTTTTTTTTGTTTTTTTTTTAATAAATTTAGATTACCCAATTATTTTTTCTATTAAGGGGCAATTTAGCGTGGCCAATCCACCTACTCTGCACATTTTTGGGTTGTGGGGGCGAAACCCATGCAGACACGGGGAGAATGTGCAAACTCCACACGGACAGTGACCCAGAGCCGGGATCGAACCTGGGACCTCAGCGCCGTGAGGCGGTTATGCTAACCACTAGGCCACCGTGCTGCCCTCAGACACAGTCACTGTTACTGGGGATAAAATACCCAGGCCACACGGACACAGAACACAGTCACTGTTACTGGGGATAAAATACCCAGGCCACACGGACAGACACAGTCACTGTTACTGGGGATAAAATACCCAGGCCACACGGACAGACACAGTCCCTGTTACTGGGGATAAAATACCCAGGCCACACGGACAGACACAGAACACAGTCACTGTTACTGGGGATAAAATACCCCGGCCACACGGACACAGAACACAGTCACTGTTACTGGGGATAAAATACCCAGGCCACACGGACACAGAACACAGTCACTGTTACTGGGGATAAAATACCCAGGCCACACGGACACAGAACACAGTCACTGTTACTGGGGATAAAATACCCAGGCCACACGGACACAGAACACAGTCACTGTTACTGGGGATAAAATACCCAGGCCACACGGACACAGAACACAGTCACTGTTACTGGGGATAAAATACCCAGGCCACACGGACAGACACAGTCACTGTTACTGGGGATAAAATACCCAGGCCACACGGACAGACACAGAACACAGTCACTGTTACTGGGGATAAAATACCCAGGCCACACGGACACAGAACACAGTCACTGTTACTGGGGATAAAATACCCAGGCCACACGGACAGACACAGAACACAGTCACTGTTACTGGGGATAAAATACCCAGGCCACACGGACACAGAACACAGTCACTGTTACTGGGGATAAAATACCCCGGCCACACGGACAGACACAGTCACTGTTACTGGGGATAAAATACCCCGGCCACACGGACAGACACAGTCACTGTTACTGGGGATAAAATACCCAGGCCACACGGACACAGAACACAGTCACTGTTACTGGGGATAAAATACCCAGGCCACACGGACAGACACAGTCACTGTTACTGGGGATAAAATACCCAGGCCACACGGACAGACACAGTCACTGTTACTGGGGATAAAATACCCCGGCCACACGGACAGACACAGTCACTGTTACTGGGGATAAAATACCCAGGCCACACGGACACAGAACACAGTCACTGTTACTGGGGATAAAATACCCCGGCCACACGGACACAGAACACAGTCACTGTTACTGGGGATAAAATACCCCGGCCACACGGACACAGAACACAGTCACTGTTACTGGGGATAAAATACCCCGGCCACACGGACAGACACAGTCACTGTTACTGGGGATAAAATACCCAGGCCACACGGACAGACACAGTCACTGTTACTGGGGATAAAATACCCAGGCCACACGGACACAGAACACAGTCACTGTTACTGGGGATAAAATACCCAGGCCACACGGACACAGAACACAGTCACTGTTACTGGGGATAAAATACCCCGGCCACACGGACACAGAACACAGTCACTGTTACTGGGGATAAAATACCCAGGCCACACGGACAGACACAGAACACAGTAACTGTTACTGGGGATAAAATACCCAGGCCACACGGACAGACACAGAACACAGACACTGTTACTGGGGATAAAATACCCAGGCCACACGGACAGACACAGTCACTGTTACTGGGGATAAAATACCCAGGCCACACGGACAGACACAGTCACTGTTACTGGGGATAAAATACCCAGGCCACACGGACACAGAACACAGTCTCTGTTACTGGGGATAAAATACCCAGGCCACACGGACACAGGACACAGTCACTGTTACTGGGGATAAAATACCCAGGCCACACGGACACAGAACACAGTCACTGTTACTGGGGATAAAATACCCCGGCCACACGGACAGACACAGTCACTGTTACTGGGGATAAAATACCCAGGCCACACGGACAGACACAGTCACTGTTACTGGGGATAAAATATCCCGGCCACACGGACAGACACAGAACACAGTCACTGTTACTGGGGATAAAATACCCAGGCCACACGGACAGACACAGTCACTGTTACTGGGGATAAAATACCCAGGCCACACGGACAGACACAGTCACTGTTACTGGGGATAAAATACCCAGGCCACACGGACACAGAACACAGTCACTGTTACTGGGGATAAAATACCCAGGCCACACAGACAGACACAGAACACAGTCACTGTTACTGGGGATAAAATACCCAGGCCACACGGACAGACACAGTCACTGTTACTGGGGATAAAATACCCAGGCCACACGGACAGACACAGAACACAGTCCCTGTTACTGGGGATAAAATACCCAGGCCACACGGACACAGAACACAGTCACTGTTACTGGGGATAAAATACCCAGGCCACACGGACAGACACAGTCACTGTTACTGGGGATAAAATACCCAGGCCACACGGACAGACACAGTCACTGTTACTGGGGATAAAATACCCAGGCCACACAGACAGACACAGAACACAGTCACTGTTACTGGGGATAAAATACCCCGGCCACACGGACAGAGAACACAGTCACTGTTACTGGGGATAAAATACCCAGGCCACACGGACAGAGAACACAGTCACTGTTACTGGGGATACAATACCCAGGCCACACGGACAGACACAGAACACAGTCACTGTTACTGGGGATAAAATACCCCGGCCACACGGACACAGAACACAGTCACTGTTACTGGGGATAAAATACCCAGGCCACACGGACAGACACAGTCACTGTTACTGGGGATAAAATACCCCGGCCACACGGACACAGAACACAGTCACTGTTACTGGGGATAAAATACCCAGGCCACACGGACAGACACAGAACACAGTCACTGTTACTGGGGATAAAATACCCAGGCCACACGGACAGACACAGTCACTGTTACTGGGGATAAAATACCCAGGCCACACGGACACAGAACACAGTCACTGTTACTGGGGATAAAATACCCCGGCCACACGGACAGACACAGAACACAGTCACTGTTACTGGGGATAAAATACCCAGGCCACACGGACACAGAACACAGTCACTGTTACTGGGGATAAAATACCCAGGCCACACGGACACAGAACACAGTCACTGTTACTGGGGATAAAATACCCAGGCCACACGGACACAGAACACAGTCACTGTTACTGGGGATAAAATACCCAGGCCACACGGACACAGAACACAGTCACTGTTACTGGGGATAAAATACCCAGGCCACACGGACAGACACAGAACACAGTCACTGTTACTGGGGATAAAATACCCAGGCCACACGGACAGACACAGTCACTGTTACTGGGGATAAAATACCCAGGCCACACGGACAGACACAGTCACTGTTACTGGGGATAAAATACCCAGGCCACACGGACAGACACAGAACACAGTCACTGTTACTGGGGATAAAATACCCAGGCCACACGGACACAGAACACAGTCACTGTTACTGGGGATAAAATACCCAGGCCACACAGACACAGAACACAGTCACTGTTACTGGGGATAAAATACCCCGGCCACACGGACAGACACAGTCACTGTTACTGGGGATAAAATACCCAGGCCACACGGACAGACACAGAACACAGTCACTGTTACTGGGGATAAAATACCCAGGCCACACGGACACAGAACACAGTCACTGTTACTGGGGATAAAATACCCAGGCCACACGGACAGACACAGAACACAGTCACTGTTACTGGGGATAAAATACCCAGGCCACACGGACAGACACAGAACACAGTCACTGTTACTGGGGATAAAATACCCAGGCCACACGGACAGACACAGAACACAGTCACTGTTACTGGGGATAAAATACCCAGGCCACACGGACAGACACAGAACACAATGAAGGTATCACTGTTACTGGGGATAAAATGCTGTTTATTCCGAAAATATGTTTTGGGTTTTTCCCCATTCTCTTTAGGTTTGGGGACTATTGTCTGCGTGGGTTTCACCCCCACAACCCAAAAATGTGCAGAGTAGGTGGATTGGCCACGCTAAATTGCCCCTTAATTGGAAAAAATAATTGGGTATTCTAAATTTATTTAAAAAAAAAGATAATCCACCCCGATCCCCAGGATTAATTACCCACATGTAACCCACTCCCGGGTATCTGTTATTCTATAGATAAACCACCCCGATCCCTGGATTAATTACCCTCATGTAACCCACTCCGGGGTATCTGTTATTCTATAGATAAACCACCCCGATCTCCAGGATTAATTACCCTCATGTAATCCACTCCGGGGTATCTGTTATTCTATAAATGCCCCCCCAGATCCCCTGGATTATTAACCCTCATGTAACCCACTCCAGGGTACCTGTTATTTTATAAACCACCCCGATCCCTAGATTAATTACCCTCATCTAACCCACTCCCGGGTATCTGTTATTCTATAGATAAACCACCCGATCCCCTGGATTAATTACCCTCATGTAACCCACTCCGGGGTATCTGTTATTCTATAGATAAACCACCCCTATCCCTGGATTAATTACCCTCATGTAACCCACTCCCGGGTATCTGTTATTCTATAGATAAACCACCCCGATCCCTGGATTAATTACCCTCATCTAACCCACTCCCGGGTATCTGTTATTCTATATATAAACCACCCCAAACCACTCGATTAGATTGCAGTCTGTAACTCACTCCCGGGTATCAGTTATTCTATATATAAACCCCCTGAACCCCTCGATTAGATTCCAGTCTGTAACACACTCCCGGGTATCTCTTATTCTTTATATAAGCGAGCACTTTCCAGTGAGACTCATACAGAGTGGAGGATTGAAACTTGGTAATTTGGTGCAGTGAGGTAATTCGGTGCTGAGTGTGAGGAGGTGCTTTTTAACCCTGGTAAGTGACTGGTAAGTAGTCTCTCTTTTTCTTTTCATTGTCTAATTTATTTATTTTATTTTGAAATTGTAGTTGTTTAAGTTTACCAAGGGTTTAAGACATGGCAGGAGATCCCAGACCCGTGTCATGCTCCTCGTGTGCGATGTGGGAGCTCAGGGACACGTCCACTGTCCCTGGCTCCTTCACGTGCAAGAAGTGTGTTCAGTTGCAGCTCTTGTTAGACCGCTTGACGGCTCTGGAGCTGCGGATGGACTCACTTTGGAGCATCCGCGATGCTGAGGAGGTCGTGGATAGCACGTTTAGCGAGTTGGTCCCACCGCAGGTGAAGGTTACTGAGGGAGATAGAAAATGGGTGACCAAAAGAAAGAGCAAGAGTAGGAATGCAGTGCAGGTGTCCCCTGCGGTCATCTCCCTGCAAAACAGATATACCGCTTTGGATACTGTTGAGGAAGATGGCTCACCAGGGGAAGGCAGCAGCAGCCAGGTTCATGGCACCGTGGCTGGCTCTGCTGCACAGCAGGGCAGGAAGAAAAATGGCAGGGCTATAGTGATAGGGGACTCGATCGTAAGGGGAATAGACAAGCGGTTCTGTGGACGCAATCGAGACTCCAGGATGGTATGTTGCCTCCCTGGTGCAATGGTCAAGGATGTCTCGGAGCGGCTGCAGGACATTCTGGGGGGGGAGGGTGAACAGCCAGCTGTCGTGGTGCACATAGGCACCAACAATATAGGTAAAAAACGGGATGAGGTCCTACAAGCGGAATTCAGGGAGTTAGGAGTTAAACTAAAAAGTAGGACCTCAAAGGTAGTAATCTCAGGATTGCTACCAGTGCCACGAGCTAGTCAGAGTAGGAATGTCAGGATAGATAGGATGAATGCGTGGCTCGAGAGATGGTGCAAGAGGGAGGGATTCAAATTCCTGGGGCATTGGGACCGGTTCTGGGGGAGGTGGGACCAGTACAAACCGGACGGTCTGCACTTGGGCAGGACTGGAACCGATGTCCTAGGGGGGGGTGTTTTCTAGAGCTGTTGGGGAGGGTTTAAACTAATGTGGCAGGGGGATGGGAACCAATGCTGGAAGTTGGAAGGTAGTAAAACAGGGACAGAAACAAAAGGAAGTAAGGGGAAAAGTGCAAGGCAGAGAAGACATAGTCAGAAATCCATAAGGGCGACAGTACAAGGTACAGTGACTGAGGGGAGCACAGTGAATAGGCCCAGTAATAACAAAAGGAATAAAACTGGAGATGTTAAGATTCAAAACAGAGGTAAAAAAACCAACATAAGTGTACTTTACCTGAATGCTCGTAGTATTCGGAATAAAGTAAATGAGTTGGTGGCACAAATCATCGTAAATGACTATGATTTAGTGGCCATTACTGAAACATGGTTAAAGGATGGTCACGACTGGGAGTTAAATATCCGAGGGTATCAAACTATTCGGAAGGACAGAGTGGATGGTAAGGGAGGTGGTGTTGCTCTGTTATTTAAGGATGACATCCGGGCAATAGTAAGGGATGACATCGGTGCTATGGAGGATAAGGTTGAATCCATTTGGGTGGAAATCAGGAATAGTAAGGCGAAAAAGTCACTGATAGGAGTAGTCTATCGGCCACCAAATAGTAACGTTATGGTGGGGCAGGCAATAAACAAAGAAATAACTGATGCATGTAGAAATGGTACAGCAGTTATCATGGGGGATTTTAATCTACATGTCGATTGGTTTAACCAGGTCGGTCAAGGCAACCGTGAGGAGGAGTTTATAGAATGTATCCGCGATAGTTTCCAAGAACAGTATGTAATGGAACCTACGAGGGAACAAGCGGTCCTAGATCTTGTCCTGTGTAATGAGACAGGATTGATTCATGATCTCATAGTTAGGGATCCTCTCGGAAGGAGCGATCACAATATGGTGGAATTTAAAATACAGATGGAGGGTGAGAAAGTAAAATCAAATACTAGTGTTTTGTGTTTAAACAAAGGAGATTACAATGGGATGAGAGAAGAACTAGCTAAGGTAGACTGGGAGCTAAGACTTTATGGTGGAACAGTTGAGGAACAGTGGAGAACCTTCCAAGCGATTTTTCACAGTGCTCAGCAAAAGTTTATACCAACAAAAAGGAAGGACGGAAGAAAGAGGGAAAATCGACCGTGGATATCTAAGGAAATAAGGGAGAGTATCAAATTGAAGGAAAAAGCATATAAAGTGGCAAAGATTGCTGGGAGATTAGAGGACTGGGAAATCTTTAGGGGGCAACAGAAAGCTACTAAAAAAGCTATAAAGAAGAGTAAGATAGAGTATGAGAGTAAACTTGCTCAGAATATAAAAACAGACAGTAAAAGTTTTTACAAATATATAAGACAAAAAAGAGTGGCTAAGGTAAATATTGGTCCTTTAGAGGATGAGAAGGGAGTTTTAATAATGGGAAATGAGGAAATGGCTGAGGAACTGAACAGTTTTTTTGGGTCGGTCTTCACAGTGGAAGACACAAATAACATGCCAGCGACTGATAGAAATGAGGCTATGACAGGTGAGGACCTTGAGAGGATTGTTTTCACTAAGGAGGGAGTGATGGGCAAGCTAATGGGGCTAAAGGTAGACAAGTCTCCTGGTCCTGATGGAATGCATCCCAGAGTGCTAAAAGAGATGGCTAGGGAAATTGCAGATGCACTAGTGATAATTTACTGAAATTCACTAGACTCTGGGGTGGTCCCGGTGGATTGGAAATTAGCAAACGTGACGCCACTGTTTAAAAAAGGAGGTAGGCAGAAAGCAGGAAATTATAGGCCAGTGAGTTTAACTTCGGTAATAGGGAAGATGCTGGAATCTATCATCAAGGAAGAAATTGCGAGGCACCTGGATAGAAATTGTCCCATTGGGCAGACGCAGCATGGGTTCGTAAAAGGCAGGTCGTGCCTAACTAATTTAGTGGAATTTTTTGAGGACATTACCAGTGCAGTAGATAACGGGGAGCCGATGGATGTGGTATATCTGGATTTCCAGAAAGCCTTTGACAAGGTGCCACACAAAAGGTTGCTGCATAAGATAAAGATGCATGGCATTAAAGGTAAAGTAGTAGCATGGATAGAGGATTGGTTAATTAATAGAAAGCAAAGAGTTGGGATAAATGGGTGTTTCTCTGGTTGGCAATCAGTAGCTAGGGGTGTCCCTCAGGGATCCGTGTTGGGCCCACAATTGTTCACAATTTACATTGATGATTTGGAGTTGGGGACCAAGGGCAATGTGTCCAAGTTTGCAGATGACACTAAGATGAGTGGTAAAGCGAAAAGTGCAGAGGATACTGGAAGTCTGCAGAGGGATTTGGAAATGTTAAGTGAATGGGCCCGGGTCTGGCAGATGGAATACAATGTTGACAAATGTGAGGTTATCCATTTTGGTAGGAATAACAGCAAACGGGATTATTATTTAAACGATAAAATATTAAAGCATGCCGCTGTTCAGAGAGACTTGGGTGTGCTAGTGCATGAGTCACAGAAGGTTGGTTTACAAGTGCAACAGGTGATTAAGAAGGCAAATGGAATTTTGTCCTTCATTGCTAGAGGGATGAAGTTTAAGACTAGGGAGGTTATGTTGCAATTGTATAAGGTGTTAGTGCGGCCACACCTGGAGTATTGTGTTCAGTTTTGGTCTCCATACTTGAGAAAGGACGTACTGGCGCTGGAGGGTGTGCAGAGGAGATTCACTAGGTTAATCCCAGAGCTGAAGGGGTTGGATTATGAGGAGAGGTTGAGTAGACTGGGACTGTACTCGTTGGAATTTAGAAGGATGAGGGGGGATCTTGTAGAAACATTTAAAATTATGAAGGGAATAGATAGGATAGATGCGGGCAGGTTGTTTCCACTGGCGGGTGACAGCAGAACTAGGGGGCATAGCCTCAAAATAAGGGGAAGTAGATTTAGAACTGAGTTTAGGAGGAACTTCTTCACCCAAAGGGTTGTGAATCTATGGAATTCCTTGCCCAGTGAAGCAGTTCAGGCTCCTTCATTACATGTTTTTAAGGTAAAGATAGATAGTTTTTTGAAGAATAAAGGGATTAAGGGTTATGGTGTTCGGGCCGGAAAGTGGAGCCGAGTCCACAAAAGATCAGCCATGATCTAATTGAATGGCGGAGCAGGATCGAGGGGCCAGATGGCCTACTCCTGCTCCTAGTTCTTATGTTCTTATGTTCTTATAAACCACCCCGAAACCCCTCGATTAGATTTCAGTCTGTAACTCACTCACGGGTATCTGTTATTCTATATAAAACCACCCCGAACCCCTCGATTAGATTCCAGTCTGTAACTCACTCCCGGGTATCTGTTATTCCATATATAAACCACCCCGAACCCCTGGATTAGATTCCAGTCTATAACTCACTCCTGGGAATCTGTTATTCTATATATAAACCACCCCGAACCCCTCGATTAGATTCCAGTCTGTAACTCACTCCCGGGTATCTCACTCCCGGGTATCTGTTATTCTATATATAAACCATCACAAACCCCTCGATTAGATTGCAGTCTGTAACTGACTCCCGGGTATCTGTTATTCTATAAACCACCCTGAACCCCTCGATTAGATTCCAGTGTGTAACTCATTCCCGGGTATCTGCTATTCTATATATAAACCACCCCGATCCCTGGATTAATTACCCTCATCTAACCCACTCCCGGGTATCAATTATTCTATATATAAACCCCCTGAACCCCTCGATTAGATTCCAGTCTGTAACTCACTCCCGGGTATCTCTTATTCTATATATAAACCACCCCGATCCCTGGATTAATTACCGTCATCTAACCCACTCCCGGGTATCTGTTATTCTATATATAAACCATCCCAAACCACTCGATTAGATTGCAGTCTGTAACTCATTCCCGGGTATCTGTTATTCTATACATAAACCACCCGTATCTCTGGATTAATTACCCTCATGTAACCCACTCCCGGGTATCTGTTATTCTATATATAAACCATCCCAAACCACTCGATTAGATTGCAGTCTGTAACTCACTCCCGGGTATCAGTTAATCTATATATAAACCACCTCGAACCCCTCGATTAGATTTCAGTCTGTAACTCACTCCCGGGTATCTGTTTTTCTATATATAAACCACCCCGAACCCCTCGATTAGATTCCAGTCTGTATCATAGTCTCGCGTATCTGTTATTCTATATATAAACCACCCCGAACCCCTCAATTAGATTCCAGTCTGTAACTCACTCCTGGGAATTTGTTATTCTATATATAAACCACCCCGAACCGCTCAATTAGATTCCAGTCTGTAACTCACACCCGGGTATCTGTTATTCTATATATAAACCACCCCGAACCCCTCGATTAGATTCCAGTCTGTAACTCATTCCCGGGTATCTGTTATTCTATATATAAACCACCCTGAACCCCTCGATTAGATTCCAGTCTGTAACTCATTCCCGGGTATCTGTTATTCTACAGCTAAACCACCCCGATCCCTGGATTAATTACCCTCATCTAACCCACTCCCGGGTATCAGTTATTCTATATATAAACCCCCTGAACCCCTCGATTAGATACCAGTCTGTAACTCATTCCCGGGTATCTGTTATTCTATACATAAACCACCCCTATCCCTGGATTAATTACCCTCATGTAACCCACTCCCGGGTATCTGTTATTCTATAGATAAACCACCCCGATCCCTGGATTAATTACCCTCATGTAACCCACTCCCGGGTATCTGTTATTCTATATATAAACCATCCCAAACCACTCGATTAGATTGCAGTCTGTAACTCACTCCCGGGTATCAGTTATTCTATATATAAACCACCCCGAACCCCTCGATTAGATTTCAGTCTGTAACTCCCGGGTATCTGTTATTCTATATATAAACCATCCCAAACCACTCGATTAGATTGCAGTCTGTAACTCACTCCCGGGTATCAGTTATTCTATATATAAAACCCCTGAACCCCTCGATTAGATTCCAGTCTGTAACTCACTCCCGGGTATCTCTTATTCTATATATAAACCACCCCGAACCCCTCGATTAGATTTCAGTCTGTAACTCCCGGGTATCTGTTATTCTATATATAAACCACCCCGACCCCCTCGATTAGATTCCAGTCTGTATCATAGTCTCGCGTATCTGTTATTCTATATATAAACCACCCCGAACCCCTCGATTAGATTCCAGTCAGTAATTCACTCCCGGGTATCTGTTATTCTATATATAAACCATCTGAACCCCTTGATTAGATTCCAGTCTGTAACTCAATCCTGGGTATCTGTTATTCTATATATAAACCACCCCGAACGCCTCGATCAGATTCCAGTCTGTAACTCACTCCCGGGTATCTATTATTCTATATATAAACCCCCTGAACCCCTCGATCAGATTTCAGACTGTAACTCACTCCCGGGTATCTGTTTTTCTATATATAAACCACCCCGAACTCCCCGATTAGATTCCAGTCTGTAACTCACTCCCGGGTATCTGTTATTCTATATATAAACCATCTGAACCCATCGATTAGATTCCAGTCTGTAACTCACTCCCGGGTATCTGTTATTCTATATATAAACCCCCTGAACCCCTCGATCAGATTTCAGACTGTAACTCACTCCCGGGTATCTGTTTTTCTATATATAAACAATCTGAACCCCTCGATTAGATTCCAGCCTGTATCATAGTCTCGTGTATCTGTTATTCTATATATAAACTACCCCGAACCCCTTGATTAGATTCCAGTCTGTAACTCACTCCCGGGTATCTGTTATTCTATATATAAACTACCCCGAACCCCTTGATTAGATTCCAGTCTGTAACTCACTCCCGGGTATCTGTTATTCTATATATAAACCACCCTGAACTTCTCGATTAGATTCCAGTCTGTAACTCACTCCCAGGTATCTGTTATTCTATATATAATCCACCCCGAACCCCTCGATTAGATTCCAGTCTGTAACTCACTCCCGGGTATCTGTATTCTATATATAAACCACCCCGAACCCCTCGATTAGATTCCAGTCTGTAACTCACTCCCGGGTATCTGTTATTCTATATATAAACCACCCTGAACTCCTCGATTAGATTCCAGTCTGTAACTCACTCCCGGGTATCTGTTATTCTATATATAATCCACCCCGAACCCCTCGATTAGATTCCAGTCTGTAACTCACTCCCGGGTATCTGTTATTCTATATATAAACCACCCCGAACCCCTCGATTAGATTCCAGTCTGTAACTCACTCCCGGGTATCTGTTATTCTATATATAATCCACCCCAAACCCCTCGATTAGATTCCAGTCTGTAACTCACTCCTGGGAATCTGTTATTCTATATATAAACCACCCTGAACTCCTCGATTAGATTCCAGTCTGTAACTCACTCCCGGGTATCTGTTATTCTATATATAAACCACCCCGAACCCCTCGATTAGATTCCAGACTGTAACTCACTCCCGGGTATCTGTATTCTATATATAAACCACCCCGAACCCCTCGATTAGATTCCAGTCTGTAACTCACTCCCGGGTATCTGTTATTCTATATATAAACCACCCTGAACTCCTCGATTAGATTCCAGTCTGTAACTCACTCCCGGGTATCTGTTATTCTATATATAATCCACCCCGAACCCCTCGATTAGATTCCAGTCTGTTACTCACTCCTGGGAATCTGTTATTCTATATATAAACCACCCTGAACTCCTCGATTAGATTCCAGTCTGTAACTCACTCCCGGGTATCTGTTATTCTATATATAAACCACCCCGAACCCCTCGATTAGATTCCAGACTGTAACTCACTCCCGGGTATCTATTATTCTATATATAAACCACCCCAAACCCCTCGATTAGATTCCAGTCTGTAACTCACTCCTGGGTATCTGTTATTCTATATATAAACCACCCCGAACCCCTCGATTATATTCCAGTCTGTAACTCACTCCCGGGTATCTGTTATTCTATATATAAACCACCCTGAACCCCTCGATTAGATTCCAGTCTGTAACTCACTCCCGGGTATCTGTTATTCTATATATAAACCACCCCGACCCCCTCGATTAGATTCCAGTCTGTAACACTCCCGGGTATCTGTTAATCTTTATATAAACCACCCCAAACCCCTCGATTAGATTCCAGTCTGTAACTCACTCCCGGGTATCAGTTATTCTATATATAAACCACCCCGAACCCCTCGATTAGATTCCAGTCTGTAACTCATTCCTAGGTATCTGCTATTCTATATATAAACCACCCGAACCCCTCAATTAGATTCCAGTCTGTAACTCATTCCCGGGTATCTGCTATTCTATATATAAACCACCCCGATCCCCTCGATTAGATTCCAGTCTGTAACTCACTCCCGGGGATCTGTTATTCTATATATAAACCACCATTAACCCCTCGATTAGATTCCAGTCTGTAACTCACACCCGGGTATCTGTTATTCTACATATAAACCATCCCGAACCCCTCGATTAGATTCCAGTCTGTAACTCACTCCCGAGTATCTGCTATTCTGTATTTAAACCACCCCAAACCCTTCGATTAGATTCCAGTTTGTAACTCATCCCCGGGTATCTGCTATTCTATATGTAAACCACCCCAAACCCCTCGATTAGATTCCAGTCAGTAACTCACTCCCGGGTATCTGTTATTCTACATATAAACCATCCCGAACCCCTCGATTAGATTCCAGTCTGTAACTCATTCCCGGGTATCTGTTATTCTATATGTAAACCACCCCAAACCCCTCGATTAGATTCCAGTCTGTAACTCACTCCCGGGTATCTGTTATTCTATATATAAACCATCCCGAACCCCTCGATTAGATTCCAGTCTGTAACTCATTCCCGGGTATCTGTTATTCTATATATAAACCACCCCGAACCCCTCAATTAGATTCCAGTTTGTAACTCATTCCTGGGTATCTGTTATTCTATATATAAACCACCCCGAACCCCTCGATTAGATTCCACTGTAACTCACTCCCGGGTATCTGTTATTCTAAAAATAAACCACCCTGAACCCCTTGATTAGATTCCACTGTAACTCACTCCCGGGTATCTGTTATTCTAAAAATAAACCACCCTGAACCCCTCGATTAGATTCTAGTCTGTAACTCACTCCCGGGTATCTGTTACTCTCTATGTCAACAGTTTGAATTTCTGGAGCGAGAAATTTGCTTGAAAGCTGATTCTATTTAAAACAGCAAGTTGTCAGGCAGCACGGTGGCCTAGTGGTTAGCACAACCGCCTCACGGCGCTGAGGTCCCAGGTTCGATCCCGGCTCTGGGTCACTGTCCGTGTGGAGTTTGCACATTCTCCCCGTGTCTGCGTGGGTTTCGCCCCCACAACCCAAAAATGTGCAGAGTCGGTGGATTGGCCATGCTAAATTGCCCCTTAATAGAAAAAATAATTGGGTAATCTAAATTTATTTTTAAAAAACAGCAAGTTGTTGCAGTGAATGGAGAAGTGTTATAGTTTCCAAATGATGTGCATAAAGTCAGTCTCTGTTACTGACAGCAGTCAGTCCTGGGTGTGATTAACAGACCACTCACCCATCACCTCCATTCTAGCCAGGGATTGTGATAAGACTATTCAAAGACAGCATTCTTACCGTATTTGCTGCCATCTTCAGCAGTAGCATTGATTCTCTTGCCAAGGATCTGGACGTGCTTTCCACTGGTCCGGCTGTAGAGCTGGTAGACACGGATATGTCGTCGGCTGAGCTGGTCACTGTTCCTGGCGTGCTCCCTCACGTGCTGATTAAAATTAGGAGACGATTGATTCTCCCCCTTTTGTTTGTAAAGGGAGAAATAAAATCAATTTGCTTTTACTGTGCCGGAGCCCAGTGACCTGGGGCACGCGATCGCGGACAGCACCAGTGTGCGTCCGCTTCCCCCTCCCCCCCACTCGACCCTCTGCCAGTCTGCGCTGGACGGAGGGTTGCCAACTCTGGTTGGACATATTGCTGGAAGTGTCGTCACATGACCTCCAACCTCCCCACCCCCAGAGAACCGCCATTGGCCAGCAAATGTGTCTTCCTTTGCCGTGCTCCTTCTCTCCCCTTGTTCAATATTTTTAAAATTAACAAACAAAGACGTACAAATTAAAATTTAAAACATTCACTTGGTAGTACGGGACATGTGTTGCTGAACAAAGATATACGCCATCGCTGCTTTTAATCGTGCATTCATTAGAACATAAGAACTAGGAGTAGGAGTAGGCCATCTGGCCCCTCGAGCCTGCTCCGCCATTCAATTAGATCATGGCTGATCTTTTGTGGACTCAGCTCCACTTTCCCGGCCCAAACACCATAACCCTTAATTCTTCAAAAACTATCTATCTTTATCTTGAAAACATTCAATGAAGGAGCCTCTACTGCTTCACTGGGCAAGGAATTCCATAGATTCACAACGCTTTGGGTGAAGAAGTTCCTCCTAAACTCAGTCCTAAACTCATTTAATATTCTTGCCAATCTGTGCTGATGAATCATGATAAAAACCTTCAACAGCTTGTCTCTTTTCTCAGCAATACTAAAATAAAGCACTTTTTTTTTTAAAAATGCTCTTTAGAGTTGCTCACGTGTCCTGCAGATGGATTGTTAATTCCTAGAGAATATAGGACAATCCTGGAGGATTAGCAATCCTAAATGAGTAAGGACACAAAGGGGGTTCAATCATCCTAAAGCTATATTGGGAGGAGGACATAGCGTTCTGAAAGCAGTGATAGTTTCAAATAAAAGCTTTTAAAAGCTGCCACAAGGAAAGAAATGAAATGAAATGAAAATGAAATGAAAATCGCTTATTGTCACAAGTAGGCTTCAAATGAAGTTACTGTGAAAAGCCCCTAGTCGCCACATTCCGGCGCCTGTTCGGGGAGAACAGAGAACATAGACATGGAACATAGTGCAGAAGGAGGCCATTCGGCCCATTGAGTCTGCACCGACCCACTTAAGCCCTCACTTCCACCCTATCCCCGTAACCCAATAACCCCTCCTCACCTTTTTGGACACTAAGGGCAATTTATCACGGCCAATCCACCTAACCTGCACGCCTTTGGACTGTGGGAGGAAACCGGAGCACCCGGAGGAAACCCACGCACACACGGGGAGGACGTGCAGACTCCGCACAGACAGTGACAGAACGTCCATTAATCTCACGATTTTCTCCTCCTCGGGTGGTTTCAAAATGCTTCACTCTGCATGGAGTATTTTTGAAATGCAGTCACTGCTTTCTGAGGGACTGGCACCCGTCCACCTGGAGATTGTGATGCGAACACAGTCACGGGTCGGATCAGATCGTCTGCCGCGATTCGTCTGACGGCTGAACAAGCGGAATCCGGAACGCTAGGGCCCGCCCACCACCGCCTCGTGTGCAGGGCTGGCACCCGCTTTGCAGCATCTGAAACTACACATGGTCAAGGTGGCCAACCTCCTGCCCGAAGCTGGTGTCACCGTCTGCCCCGCTTGTGGCCTCCTGTTCTCCCCCACTTGTCGTCATTGATGTCGAGGGTGGTCACGGCACTGAACATGAGCTGGCTCAGCTTCTGGAACATCCTTTGGGATGTGGCCATCTCCCATCCTGGGCACATGCCCAAGCCAATGAAGCTGGTTGTGTAGGCAACCGCCAAATTTGTGCATAGCAAGATCCCATAAACTGCACTGAGGTAAGGAGCAGATTACCTCCTTTTTCATGGTATCACACAATGGGCCGTTATGATTTCTGTGTGATTTCTGTATGGCCGACATTGGTAATATGCATCAAAATACAGAATTTACTCCTATATTAGTTATTTTCGGGCTTGTAAAGTACTTTGGGATGGTTGGAGACTACTATATAAATGCGACCTGGATGCTGGAAGCAGACGAAGGTTAAAATTTGCAGAGATCAGTCCAGGAGAGCCCCTTTGGAGGTTTCTCCCTGGTGGTCTGCAGGATGGAATAGGGAGATCCTCTTGTCCCGCTATCCGTTTGCAGCCATTGCTATTTTTATCATCGCGAAAAAAAAGATCCCTGCTCTCTGTAGCATTTTTTCCATCACCCGAACTGAACCAAGCCTCATTCTATTCTCCTGTGGACATATGTCCACAGCACATAAATATTCACAGATTCCATTTGGCAATCTCACCGGGAAGTCTGTGGCAAACACTGGGAGGGGGGGGGGGGGGGGGGGGAGGCTCCAAGGGTCTGGCCAACTGAATATAATACAGGGGGCGGGGCATTGGATTCAACTCCTAGCCAGGCTCACAGGCCCAGATTATCAATTTTATTTTAAAAGCAGAGACACAAATCTATCTTTCTTGAACTGTAGAGGCTCACAACAAGAGAAAAAGTCTTGGGATAAGCTGAAAGGACTTGAGAGCGGTACTGAGATGTAACTCCTCACATGTTCACATGCCAGGCTTTATCAGCGCAGTGCATCGTTTTAACTCCCTTTATTCCCCCCTTCTGCTTTGCCGTTAGTTTCTCAAAGCTCCATAATTGGTCGCGTGGAAGTTCCAGAGCAGCACTGGTCACATCATTGACACGTTACAGCTGCTTGTGACCACAATTCTTTCACGTGTGGTATGTTACCTCACGCGAGGGGCAGCACGGTAGCATTGTGGATAGCACAATCGCTTCACAGCTCCAGGGTCCCAGGTTCGAATCCCAGCTGGGTCACTGTCTGTGCGGAATCTGCACATCCTCCCCGTGTGTGCGTGGGTTTCCTCCGGGGGCTCCGGTTTCCTCCCACAGTCCAAAGATGTGCGGGTTAGGTGGATTGGCCATGATAAATTGCCCTTAGTGTCCAAAATTGCCCTTAGTGTTGGGTGGGGTTACTGGGTTATGGCGATAGGGTGGAGGTGTTGACCTTGGGTAGGGTGCTCTTTCCAAGAGCCGGTGCAGACTCGATGGGCCGAATGGCCTCCTTCTGCACTGTAAATTCTATGTAATCTATGTTACAATTCGGCGGTGCATTGAACGTTCCAATCCCCACCATCCTCTTCCGTTGGCCACATTTGCTTCCATTCACATTTAGTTGACGATCGCAAGAAGGCTGACCCAGGTGGCAGTGCAGAGGGCGAGACAGCATCGCGGGCGGAGGTTCCCAGCCCTGTCGGGGCAGGGCGGGGCTGGAAAATACCACGAGCCCTCGAAAAGCCCAGTGACGTGGGCGGGGCTGGGAAACCCTGCTGCATGTGCAGGCAACAGGTCAAGTGGGATCAGTCGGCCGGAGTTAATCATTGGGCCAGTTTCAAAGTAGCCCTGTCCTTATTTGTAGGCATGAATTTGATTTCAGGTGAGTGAGATAAATAGATCAACTTTGAGCCATTTGGGAGGGAGAGATAGTTAGAGCAAAGGGAGTTTCTCTGTTCTGGAGCCTGAGGGGCTGGCTGCAAAACAGAGGTGTGGCAGGACCAACACTGGAAGGATTGATAGTGTGACGAGTTTGCATTGGCACTGACCATTAGAAACGTGGACAGAGGAACTTAACATTGGAGAAGTTGGCACTGAAGTGTGTTTATAATGGTGACAAAGGGAAATACGATTTTGGGGCATGTCATGGAAGATGGACGTATCAGTAAGTCAGGAAATATACCTTTCTGTCAAAAATTCCCTGTTAAATACAGCAAGGAGATGTCGGTAGCATCCTGGCCACTGTTTCTGTGTGAGGGATATTGCTCTGCACCAAGGTAGTTGAGTCGGAAACATTAGGGACCTTCAAGCGGCTATTGGATACGTACATGGATTATGGTAGAATAATGGACTGTAGATTAATTTGTTCTTAAGGGCAGCGCGGTAGCATTGTGGTTAGCACAATTGCTTCACAGCTCCAGGGTCCCAGGTTCGATTCCCGGCTGGGTCACTGTCTGTGCGGAGTCTGCACATCCTCCCCGTGTCTGCGTGGGTTTCCTCCGGGTGCTCCGATTTCCTCCCACAGTCCAAAGATGTGCAGGTTGGGTGGATTGGCCGTGATAAATTGCCCTTAGATTATCATAGAATTTTGGACACTATGATTAAACTAGGACAAAAGTTCGGCACAACATCGTGGGCCGAAGGGCCTGTTCTGTGCTGTATTTCTCTATGTTCTAAAGCAGCTTCCACATTTGCCTACAGGACAGCAGTTCACGTGAGCAGAGATAGAGGTGGGGGGGAGGAGGAAGGATTCTCTGGTGATGGGGCTCCCATTCAATGCCTCATTTAAATTGCCCAGATCTGTCTTGGTGGACAACCCAAAGTGCCGTGGACTGGCACAGGAAAGACGGCAACATGGAAGCAGCCTGTCCAGTCCAAGACACATCATGCCAACAATCTGTCCCCCATTTTCCCCAATCACTTCATCCCCTCTTCCTCCATCCACCTATAGTGGCTGGCAGCCCCTACAGATTAACTTCCGACACACTGATTTGGCAAAAAAAAAATCATAAGGCAATATTCAAAATAATTGTACGTTATATTCAGTTTCCTTGTTGTAAAGATACTGGAAATGGGATAAAAAGTGGCATTTTGAGCGAGTGAGGCAGTCTGAGGTGAGGAAACCTCCAGGAATATGTACAACTGGAGTTATCAACCCCCGATTAGTCTGCAGTCTAATCTGGACTATTGCCCCAGCTCCTCCCTCAGCCACTAACACGGGAGTCCCACAATCTGCTGCATGAAGAGGCTTCTCGTCCTCTCTCTCTCTCTCTGATGGCCTGCCGACACTTGGCATCTGTTCTCACCCGGGGGGGGGCTGAATGATGTCCACGGTATCCTTCCCCCAGAACATAGAACATACAGTGCAGAAGGAGGCCATTCGGCCCATCGAGTCTGCACCGACCCACTTAAGCCCTCATTTCCACCCTATCCCCCTAACCCAATAACCCCGCCTCACCTTTGTGGACACTAAGGGGCAATTTAGCATGGCCAATCCACCTAACAACACATCTTTGGACTGTGGGTGGAAAGCGGAGCACCCGGAGGAAACCCACGCAGACACGGGGAGAACGTGCAGACTCCGCACAGACAGTGACCCAAGCCGGGAATCAAACCTGGGACCCTGGCGCTGTGAAGCAACAGTGCTAACCACTGTGCTACCGTGCTGCCCGAGGGAAAGAGAAGGAAAATGTTTTGATTAATTGTTCTCAACCTGCTTCCTAAAAAAAACAAATGCACCAAAAAAGAAACCCCGACAGACAGTCCACATCAAAAGGATGTGTGCCTTAAAGGCTTGGATTGGGTATTGTGTTTGTCTCCATCCACAGTGACCTGCGACTGGGCAGGAGAATTCCACAGCTTTGGAGCAGGGATCTAAATCACTTTTGCAAAATGCACAGCCGCTCGCGCTAATTTTAACCTTTTGCCCAGAGATAAGTGTTAACTTGGTGTCGGATACTGAAACTATTTATGTCTGCGCTAAAAAAAGCTTCCGGTGATGAATTTACAGCACGGGTTAGCACCGGGGTTAGGGCTGGGAGGGGAGGGGGAGGTAACCGACTCTCAGCGAACTGCTGAAGGGCCGTGGGCCAATTAACCCTTTGAGAGCTTCACACCGCACTCAAGCATTCCCGTCTTCTTCTCCGCTGATTTTCACACCTCTGAGCTGTGCCTTATCGTGGTCAGGAATGTATCCTTGTGCCTGCTTGTTGTGGGTGAACCTCGCCAATTGTGTGCAAGCTTGGGGCATTGATGCCTGGCAGGCCACTGGGGGCAGCACACTGCAGCCAGGAATCGTGGTCTGGGGCCCCCTTTTCAGTAGGGCTTATAATGGCAAGCTGCTTGATTCCATCCTCCTTTCCCCAGGCACTGCCCATCCAACAATGCAGACTGATGCCAGCTGGCTCAACAGGAACCGAGAACCATACCTGATTCAGCCATGGCTCAGTCGGAGGACAAGCTCAGCTCTGAGTCAGTAGGTCATGGGGCCAGACCCCCATTCCACACACAATCTATCTAACAAGAGGGAGTGCTGCACCTCGGAAGTTCTGGAGGAGGATGCAGTGCATCCAGCCCTCTAAAATTTGCCAAGATACTATTCTACAATGCAGCACTGTCAGCCATTAAAAAGATCACAAACTGAGATTTTCTCATTCACTTGAGAAAAAGATGTGTTCTATTGACTTGCCTTCAATAGCGCTTTTCACAAACCCATGGTCCCCAAAGCACCCAACAGCAAATGGAAACTGCTGTCCCGTATTTAGACCATCAAACCCCTTTCTAATGTTGAACAGCTCCACTAATTCTCCTCTTAATCTTTTCTTCTCCAATCTCTCCACTTGTGCCTCACCCCTGACTATTCCTCAGCTCTCTCAGAGAGCCTAGTCCAGGTAAAGATCACCCTCATGGACTGGCAGAACCACTTCCATCCCGCTCCCCTTAACCAGGCGACCAACGTCATTGTGGGATTCCCACAATGTTACATTGGATGGAAACAAACACACCTCGATATGCCACAATCGAGTTCCTGCCACACCCATGACGGACAAGTCTAGAAATCACCGATCTCCTCACCGACAGGTACATAGCCTGATCACGGGCCATTCCTCCTCTCACTTGTGCACCAGAGATTTTAACACGTTTAAAACAAACATGGATGTTGCGGACAGAGGAATATCGCGTGCATTGAATCACCCAGCTGGCTCAAGTTCATCGTTCAGGAACTGTGAATCCTCAGGCTTTCCTCAGTGTGCGGTGGGCTCACTGGCTCACACTCGGCGGCAAGTGGTGGATTCAAACCCCACTCCAGAGACTGGGGCACCTGATGCAGTGCCGCCCTGCTGGAGTGGGACATTAAACCGAGACCCAGGGGATCTTCCTTCTCAAGTGGATCTCATGACAATATTCAATGAACTGCCGAGGAGCTCTCCTTAGTGCGGTCGATGATATTCCTCAACGAGTATTGTTGAAACAATCCCATCTGATCTTTGATCAGAATGCTATTTGGTGGATCTTGCTGTGCACAAACTGGTCGCTATGCTTCCTGGATTTTAGCAGTGGCTACACTGGCAGAAATACTCAATTGGCTGTGAAGTGCTCTGGGAAGTTTGCAGAATAATTCAAACACTTGATTTTCTCCTGGGAGCAGATTAAGTGCATTTTGATTGGCGCCTCATGTCTTCAGCTTGATCACTCCCAATAATTATAATTCATTATATTTTCTAGCAGTCTGAAGTTTGTCCCTGTGACTCCCGAGTTGGCTCGGGGTAATATGCTGGGTACACTTTGCCTCGGTCTCATTAGACAGAATTCTGTATTTCCAAAACATGCCGGTTCTCTTGGCTCTTTGGTGAATGACACCATTGACTGCCCAACAGGGAGAAGCTGACTAATGTCAGCATCGCCCGAAATTCCAACCGGTCTTGTCTCCCTCAACCCCACTCTACCACCCACTTGTAGAGTTTAAAACCTTTGTAGGTATTGCTGGAGATTCATCACATTATAGGGGCAGCACGGTAGCATGGTGGTTAGCATAAATGCTTCACAGCTCCAGGGTCCCAGGTTCGATTCCTGGCTGGGTCACTGTCTGTGTGGAGTCTGCACGTCCTCCCCGTGTGTGCGTGGGTTTCCTCTGGGTGCTCCGGTTTCCTCCCACAGTCCAAAGATGTGCGGGTTAGGTGGATTGGCCATGCTAAATTGCCCGTAGTGTCCTAATAGTAAGGTTAAGGGGGGGAGTTGTTGGGTTACGGGTATAGGGTGGATATGTGGGTTTGAGTAGGGTGATCATTGCTCGGCACAACATCGAGGGCTGAGGGGCCTGTTCTGTGCTGTACTGTTCTATGTTCTATATGTATGGGATCAGACTTTCTGCTCTTATCTGCAAATCCCCCAATGCACACACTACCCAGGTTCTATCTTCAGGTAAAGATCAAGAGGCAAATTTGAATTGTGGATAATATCCAACAATACCACAACAAACTATCACTTCAATGTGGAGGAAAAAAATCACGTGGGGATTACAATGGGTGTTGAATGGGGCGGCACGGTGGTGCAGTGGGTTAGCACTGCTGCCTCACGACGTCGAGCTCCTGGGTTCGATCCCGGCTCTGGGTCACTGTCCGTGTGGAGTTTGTACATTCTCCCCGTGTCTGCGTGGGGCTCGCCCCCACAACCCAAAGATGTGCAGGGTAGGTGGATTGGCCATGCTAAATTGCCCCTTCATTGGAAAAAAATAATTGGGCACTCCGAATTTATTTTTTAAAAATGGGTGATGAATTTGGTGTTGCCTGCTTCACACCATCATTCAACATTTAAATCATTCCCAAAGACGGACTATTGAGAGAAATGAAAACTGTTGAGCTCGACAAACCTCCATCACCGCGAAGAACAAGGGGGTGGGAACACCCCCACCTCCAAATTCTCCGCCAATCTGACGTGAAAGTATTGTTGTCATACCGCCATCGGTGCTGGGTAAGAATCTCACCGAACACCATGATGATTGTATCTTCACCCTTCAACACACACACACACACACACACACACACACACACACTGCAAATTGTTGCGAAGTTTGGAAAGTGCTTTGTGAAAGCATAGACCCCCAACATAAAATCTATTGGGAATTCGAGATGACTACAAAATCCACCCAAGAAAAGAAGCTAATCCTAATGGGAGGCAGTCACACAGCCCAGTATTGTCTTGTATCTTTCCTGGTTTGAATGGAATCCGGTGATGGTGATTCTCCGAACGTTGTCAGTGGCCTGAATGGGTATTCCTGTGTTCAGGCAGGTTAGAACTGCTCGTGGCTGGGGCAAAGCTAAAGATTATCAGATGTTTGCAAATTTCTAACTCCTGCTCGGAAAAGTAACCCATTTTGATAATAGATTTACGATAATCTAAAGTCTGATGGATACGGTCAAAACTTTTACAGATGGAGAGACAGAGAGATATAAGCAGTGATAGAGATGGACCAGAACAATGAGATAGACAGATAGATCAATCGACAGATAGACTAATAAATAGTGAAGGATAGATCGATGGATAGCCATCTAGTTTGACATCTGTTTGTTTATTTTGAGGGTATCACTGGGTTGAAGTTACTACTTGTCCCAGACAGGGTTACATTATATGCTGTTTACAGACAGGCACTAAAGATTGTCACATGCTTTACCATGTTGATGCAACAGAGCTGCATTGACACAACTTTCAACCCAGGGTTCCTCACGAACGTGTTCCCTGTAACTTCCTTTTTCTGTGCGCAGTCGGCACCTTCATGGAAATGTTGCTTGTGGGCGGTCTGTTTGTTCCCTGTGCGGCACCTTTCTGATTGCTGCACAGGCTAGCGATTCCCAATCCCAGGTTGAGCTGCTGCGGAGTTTGGTCAGGCACAGACACAAAGAGGGAAACACCAGACTGGCTCAATCGGTGACACGCAGCCCTCACATCTTCTTTCTAAAGATGGTGGGTTCCAGTCCCAGCCAGGGCTGGATCAACTCTGACACTTGCAGCGAGAGGCAACAACAGAAAGATGTTGCCTCATCTGGAGCCTGTACTGGCATCCAGTGAGATGATGCTCGGTTCTGTTCTAACTCCACACACTGCCTCATTCGGCACCTTCTCAGGTGGATGTAAAAGGGTGGGGAGATGTTAATCTCTCCAGTGTCCTGGCCATAACCAATTGCTAAAGCAGGTTACATAGAACATAGAACAGTACAGCACAGAACAGGCCCTTCGGCCCTCAATGTTGTGCCGAGCCATGATCACCCTACTCAAACCCACGTATCCACCCTATACCCGTAACCCCCCCTTAACCTTACTTTTATTAGGACTCTACGGGCAATTTAGCATGGCCAATCCACCTAACCCGCACATCTTTGGACTGTGGGAGGAAACCGGAGCACCCGGAGGAAACCCACGCACACAGGGGGAGGACGTGCAGACTCCGCACAGACAGTGACCCAGCCGGGAATCGAACCTGGGACCCTGGAGCTATGAAGCATTTATGCTAACCACCATGCTACCCTGCTGCCCCAAACAGGTTGTATCACACATTGCTGTTTGTGGGATCTTGCTGTGTACAATTTGGCTGCCCTCCTTCCCACATTCTAACAGTGACTGCACGTCAAACAAGTTTAGCTGCAAAGTCCCATTGGCATTAGGACACCTCAAGGTCATTAAAAGCGCTTTATAAATGCAAGTTCTGTCTTTCTTTCAATGCTGTCCGTCACCTGCCAACAGAAACACCTCTGAGCACTTTCCGCATTTGTCACCAAAGCAGCTCAGTCGAGTAACCTCAACACTGTGGGGCCAGATCCTGAAATAGTCACTAGAAAGAGAGAGAGAGAGAGAGAGAGAGGGCAAGATCTTTGTGCCTCTTCCTGGGAGGCTTTTCCAGCCTTGCTTTTGAAGAATGTCACTATTTTTACATCTTTCTTTAAAGGCTGCGACTCTTCCCAGGAGACAGCAGACGGCATTGCAAATATGGGAGGGCTTAGAACAGCTTTGCCAAAGGGTGGTGATGGCATTGCTGGTGATGGGGGAGGAGAGGAAGGTAGCAGCCTTGCTGCGACCGAGTTCTGCCCACAAACTGTCCAGCAGGTACATTTAAAGATTGCGTTTTAGTTCGAATAGGCCCTTAGAAAAATCTGTGCATATATGCAGAAATATGTATTGATGGTCAACAGGTGTTTACAGACAGAGCAGTGCCCCTCAGTATTCCTCTGATCTGAATGGTTGCTGGCACAACCGCCTCACGGCGCCGAGGTCCCAGGTTCGATCCCGGCTCTGGGTCACTGTCCGTGTGGAGTTTGCACGTTCTCCCCGTGTCTGCGTGAGTTTCGCCCCCACAACCCAAAGAAAGTGTGCAGAGTAGGTGGGATTGGCCACGCTAAATTGCCCCTTCATTGGAAAAAATAATTGGGTAATCTAAATTTATTTAAAAAAAAAGAATGGTTGCTGTTAGGACCCATCTCCTTCACAGATCATATCGAGAGAGAGAAAGAGATACATACAGAGAGATTCCTTGATAGTGGAAAGGATTGAAAATAATCGAATAATAATCTCTATTATTGTCACAAGTAGGCTGACATTAACACCGCAATGAAGTTAGTGTGAAAAGCCCCTAGTCGCCACATTCCGGCGCCTGTTCGGGTACACAGAGGGAGAATTCAGAATGTCCAATTCACCCAAAAGCACGTCTTTCGGGACTTGTGGGAGGAAATCGGAGCCCCCGGAGGAAACCCACGCAGACTCAGGGAGAACGTGCAGACTCCGCACAGACAGTGACCCAGTGGGGAATCGAACCCGGGTTCCTGGCGCTGTGAAGCAACAGTGCTAACTACTGTGCTACCGTGCTGCTTTATATACAAGGATAAATATATATATGTGTGTGTGTCTGATTGTACACAGATACAGATAGAACATGGATAGATATAATCAGATAAATAGCTAAATAGAAATAAGTAGAGATAGATGACTATAGAGAGAGAAAGAAATTGAAGTTAATAGACAGTTAAATAATACAGACAGAAGCATAGATCATAATAAAGAGAGATAGATTTGGATATTTGTCACAAAATAGGCACACAGAAATAGATGACTAGATAGAGATGGAGAAAGGTGAACAGTAGATTGAGTTAAAATTGACCCAGAACAATTAATCAACAGATGTAGATTGACACAGGTTGACAAACTGATTGAGAAAGACTGCAGATAATATTCCTCACACAGATAATGGGAATGAATGGATCAACAGGTAGAGATACTTGTAGATAAAATTGATGGATGGGTGGGCAGACAGATAGAGATGAATACAGGTCATTTTTTTTTCTAATTAAGGAGCAATTTAGGGGTGGCATGGTGGAGCAGTGGTTAGCACTTCTGCCTTGGTAAAAAATAAATTTAGAGTACCCAATTCTTTCTTTCCAATGAAGGGGCAATTTAGCATTGCCAATCCTCCTCCCCTGCACATCTTTGGGTTGTGGGGGGCGAGACCCACGCAGACACGGGGAGAATGTGCAAACTCCACACGGACAGTGACCCAGGGCCAGGATCGAACCCGGGTCCTCGTCGCCGTGAAGTAAATTAACGAATATGTTCACGGCTATTGATAGACCCAGAGAGATGGCTGAAAATATAGAGATCTTCTCATTCAAACTAAGATAATTCAGGATGGAAGTGAGGATAAATTCACACAGGTTTTGCATCCTCCCTGACGACTGGCCTGTCCATTTTTTAAACTGGGAATAGTATCTGTGGAAGGAGGGAATATTGTAAGGCAGTGACACTGGATAAGCTGCTGTGATTGGGACACAGCGCAATCATTCAGTCGGATGGCCAGTGCTGGGTTTAGAAACACCTCCTCAAGCAATTAGTTTCCGCAGTGATGTATCAACACTCACCACTGAAACAAACCCACATTATCACTTTCAATCAACTGGCAAAGGAAAATAGATAGAAAGAAGCAACTTGCATTTTTAAAGCCGAGCAAAGATGGATCACCAACCCCAAATTATTCATAGAATTTACAGTGCAGAAGGAGGCTATTCGGCCCATCGAGTCTGCACCGGCTCTTGGAAAGAGTACCCTACCCAAGGTCAACGCCTCCACCCTATCCCCATAACCCAGTAACCCCACCCAACACTAAGGGCAATTTTGGACACTAAGGGGCAATTTATCACGGCCAATCCACCTAACCTGCACATCCTGTGCACAGAGTCCTCTCCACAGTTTCCAAAATATTAAGGGTGGAATTGCTGTCATCTCTAGGGTCAGTGAAACCGTAAACAGGCCCTGTCTGAATGGCCTTACAATGCACGCACACATCACGTGGAATCTTCTTCAAATCTCCCCCCACCTTCCAAAACAGCTGAAGGTAACTGCTGCTCACAAACGGCAGGGAGAAGGGAAATGTTCCTGTCCAATACCTCACCGCAAACATTCACCTGTCTCTCCTCCTCCATTTATCAACTGACCTGCTCTGCATTTCCGGCATTTCCTGTTCTCATTCAGGCGCATTCACCGGCCAAAATTTTCTGACCTTGCCGGCCGGTGGGAATTGGAGATTCCGCCTGTAGTGAAGCCCCTCCCCTGCGCTGCATCCCCCGGTGATGGAGGGGGCAGGGCCTGTAGTGAAGCCCCTCCCCTGCGCTGCATCCCCCGGTGATGGAGGGGGCACGGGCTGTAGTGAAGCCCCTCCCCAGCGCTGCATCCCCCCGGTGATGGAGGGGGCACGGGCTGTAGTGAAGCCCCTCCCCAGCGCTGCATCCCCCCGGTGATGGAGGGGGAGGGGATGGTGGGAATGGAAGCTCCCACCTCCAGCCAATGGCAGCCTCTGTATCTGGAAAAGGCGCTGTGGGAAGGTAGGAAATCCTTCCCAATCTGTCCCAATAACCACAACTTGTATTGATACGGCACCTTTCAGGCAGTAACACGGAGCTTCACCCATATAATCAGACAAATTGACTGAGCACACATTCAGAGCACAAAAGATATTGGTTTTAATGAGCATCTTAAAGGAGGAGAGAGGGGCTCTGGCAGGGGGTTTCTGAACTTGGGAAAGGCCGACAGCAGAGCAGGATACAGAAAGGAGAATTGGAGGAATACAGAGATCTCAGTGGGTTGTCGGGATAGAGCAGGTTACAACAACATGGAAGGATTGAAAATTCCAGACGTACCATGTGTATGTGTACATACATATCTGCGAACCTTCCATATATACCATGGGGACCAAGGGCAATGTGTCCAAGTTTGCAGATGACACTAAGATGAGTGGTAAAGCGAAAAGTGCAGAGGATACTGGAAGTCTGCAGAGGGATTTGGATAGGTTAAGTGAATGGGCTAGGGTCTGGCAGATGGAATACAATGTTTTTTTTTTTTGTTTCCCCCCCCCCCCCCGGAATACAATGTTGACAAATGTGAGGTTATCCATTTTGGTAGGAATAACAGCAAACGGGATTATTATTTAAACAATAAAATATTAAAGCATGCCGCTGTGCAGAGAGACTTGGGTGTGCTAGTGCATGAGTCACAGAAGGTTGGTTTACAAGTGCAACAGGTGATTAAGAAGGCAAATGTAATTTTGTCCTTCATTGCTAGAGGGATGGAGTTTAAGACTAGGGAGGTTATGTTGCAATTGTATAAGGTGTTAGTGAGGCCACACCTGGAGTATTGTGTTCAGTTTTGGTCTCCTTACTTGAGAAAGGACGTACTGGCACTGGAGGGTGTGCAGAGGAGATTCACTAGGTTAATCCCAGACCTGAAGGGGTTGGATTACGAGGAAAGGTTGAGTAGACTGGGACTGTACTCGTTGGAATTTAGAAGGATGAGGGGGGATCTTATAGAAACATATAAAATTATGAAGGGAATAGATAGGATAGATGCGGGCAGGTTGTTTCCACTGGCGGGTGAAAGCAGAACTAGGGGACATAGCCTCAAAATAAGGGGAAGTAGATTTAGGACTGAGTTGAGGAGGAACTTCTTCACCCAAAGGGTTGTGAATCTATGGAATTCCTTGCCCAGTGAAGCAGTTGAGGCTCCTTCATTAAATGTTTTTAAGGTAAAGATAGATAGTTTTTTGAAGAATAAAGGGATTAAGGGTTATGGTGTTCAGGCCGGAAAGTGGAGCTGAGTCCACAAAAGATCAGCCATGATCTAATTGAATGGCGGAGCAGGCTCGAGGGGCCAGATGGCCTACTCCTGCTCCTAGTTCTTATGTTCTTATGCACATATCTGCTGTCATGTTACATATACTTTGTACATGTGTACATGCACACATATCTGCTATCATTCTATATATACCATGTATATGTGTACATACACATATCTATCATTCCATATATACCATGTGTATGTGTACATACACACATATCTTCTATAATTCCATATATACCATGTATATGTGTGCATACACATATCTATCATTCCATATATACCATGTGTATGTGTACAAACACACAGATCTGCTATTATTCCACGAATACCATGTATATGTGTACATGCACACATATCTGCAACAAATCATTGATTTTCATTCACCAGTTTTACCCTGTACAGGGGACTTTGCCCTAAATTATATATTATTATAATTGGATATTTCACAGGATAGAGCATTGAATGGCAGCACGGTGGCACAGTGGTTAGCACTGCTGCCTCACGGCGCCCAGGACCCAGGTTCGATCCTGGCTCTGGGTCACTGTCATGTGGAGTTTGCACATTCTCCCTGTGTCTGCGTGGGTTTCGCCCCCACACCCCAAAGATGTGCAGGTTCGGTAGATTGGCCGCACTAAATTGCCCCTTAATTGGAAAAAATTGAATTGAGTACTCTAAATTTATTTTTTTTTAATGCACCATTGAATTATTCTCTGGTGGGGGAGGAGGTGGGAGTTAAATTCAGCTTGAGCTGCAGGAAGGATTGGATAACAACAAATCAGAAACCTTGTTTTATGTCTAATCTTTTAAATGACTCAATTGCTTCACTTTTATTTTCACCTTTCATTTTCATTTAATGACTGGAAAACAAAGAATCATTTTCAAAAGTTTTACTGAAGTGAATTTACAGGTGAACTATTTAAATCAGTGCATAAAAGGTAAAAGTGACAGGATATATTACACCTGTTGTGACTTTGGTTGAGAAAGTATTTAAGGGAGAAAATGATCAAAGTGTGTAACGAGAGAGGGACTGCTTTCAGAGAGACAGAGATTGGTTTTAGGCAGACATACAGGAGCAATGGTACTTGTATTTGGCAGAGTGTATCGTCAGGAGGAGGAAATATCGGTGTTGAACCACTGGCACCAACGTTGGCATTCTCTGCCATACAGCTGGCAACATAGAAACTAAAATGGTATGGGGTGGGTCCCAGGACTGGCAGAATGGGCTCTGATTGAGCCCGCCTCGCCAGCAACCTTTGCCAGGGGGGGGGGGGGGGGGGGGGTCAGTGCCCGGGCATGACCCTCTCCCCTCTGAGTGATGCACTCACTCCAGCTCCAGGTGCACACCTCAGGGGACAGCAAGACTTCCTGCTCCCCATTCCTGCCCAATGAAAATGGAAGAGGAAAATCCCCTTCACACTGAGAGAGAGAAATGAAAATGAGAATCGCTTATTGTCACGAGTAGGCTACAATGAAGTTACTGTGAAAAGCCCCTAGTCGCCACATTCCGGCGCCTGTTCGGGGAGGCTGGTACGGGAATCGAACCGTGCTGCTGGCCCGCCTTGGTCTGCTTTCAAAGCCAGCAATTTAGCCCAGTGTGCTAAACCAGCCCAAAACACAGACACATACACACACACAGAGACAGGCAGACACACACACACAGACAGACATACACACAGACAGATAGACAGACACACACACACACAGTCACACAGAGACAGGCAGACACACACACACAGACAGATAGACAGACAGACACACACACACACACACTGTACACGGAGACTAAGAGGATCAGAGCGAGAGAGCGAGACATGGTTTAGAGAGGGAGGGGCATTTACATACAGAGGCCAGCATTGCAAAGAGAGACACAGAGAGAGAGGCTGTGATGGTCACAGGGAAAAGGCTTGTCAAAGCTTTGACAAAGAGTCATCCAGACTGGAAAGGTTAGCTCTGGGGGGCGGGCTGGGGGGGGGGGGGGGGGGGGGGGGAGTCAGGGTGGGGGTGGGGGTGGGGGGGGGGGGGGAGTCAGGGTGGGGGGGGGGAGTCAGGGTGGGGGGGTCGGCGGGGGTGGGGGGGTGTCAGGGTGGGGGGGTAGGCGGGGGTGGGGGGGTCGGGGGGGTCAGGGTGGGGGGGAGTCAGGGTGGGGGGAGGGGGAGTCAGGGTGGGGGGGAGGGGGAGTCAGGGTGGGGGGGAAGTCAGGGTGGGGGGAGGGGGAGTCAGGGTGGGGGGGAAGTCAGGGTGGGGCAGGGGGGAGTCAGGGTGGGGGGGAGTCAGAGTGGGGGGGAGTCAGAGTGGGGGGGAGTCAGAGTGGGGGGGGAGTCAGAGTGGGGGGGAGTCAGAGTGGGGGTGGAGTCAGAGTGGGGGGGGAAGTCAGAGTGGGTGGGGGGAGTCAGGGTGGAGGGGGAGTCAGGGTGGGGGGGAGAGTCAGGGTGGGGTGGGGAGTCAGGGTGGGGTGGGGAGTCAGGGTGGGGGGGGGTCAGGGTGGGGGGGAGTCAGGGTGGGGGGGGAGTCAGGGTGGGGGGGAGTCAGGGTGGGGGGGGAGTCAGGGTGGGGGGGAGTCAGGGTGGGGGGGAGTCAGGGTGGGGGGGAGTCAGGGTGGGGGGGAGTCAGGGTGGGGGGAGTCAGGGTGGGGGGAGTCAGGGTGGGGGGAGTCAGGGTGGGGGGGAGTCAGGGTGGGGGGGGGAGTCAGGGTGGGGGGAGTCAGGGTGGGGGGGAGGTCAGGGTGGGGGGGAGGTCAGGGTGGGGGGTCAGGGTGGGGGGTCAGGGTGGGGGGGTCAGGGTGGGGGGGTCAGGGTGGGGGGGTCAGGGTGGGGGGGGGTCAGGGTGGGGGGGGAGTCAGGGTGGGAGGGGAGTCAGGGTGGGGGGTCAGGGTGGGGGAGTCAGGGTGGGGGGGAGTCAGGGTGGGGGGGAGGTCAGGGTGGGGGGGAGGTCAGGGTGGGGGGGGCAGGGTGGGGGGGGTCAGGGTGGGGGGGTCAGGGTGGGGTGGGGAGTCAGGGTGGGGGGGGAGTCAGGGTGGGGGGGAGTCAGGGTGGGGGGGAGTCAGGGGTGGGGGGCAGAGTCAGGGTGGGGGGCGAGTCAGGGTGGGGGGGCGAGTCAGGGTGGGGGGGCGAGTAGGGTGGGGGGGGCGAGTCAGGGTGGGGGTGGCGAGTCAGGGTGGGGGGGGGAGTCAGGGTGGGGGGGAGTCAGGGTGGGGGGGAGTCAGGGTGGGGGGGAGTCAGGGTGGGGGGGAGTCAGGGTGGGGGGGAGTCAGGGTGGGGGGGAGTCAGGGTGGGGGGGGAGACAGGGTGGGGGGGGAGACAGGGTGGGGGGGGAGACAGGGTGGGGGGGGAGACAGGGTGGGGGGGGAGACAGGGTGGGGGGGGAGTGCAGGGTGGGGGGGAGACAGTGTGGGGGGGGAGACAGTGTGGGAGGGGAGACAGTGTGGGAGGGGAGACAGTGTGGGAGGGGGACAGTGTGGGGGGGGAGACAGTGTGGGGGGGGAGACAGTGTGGGAGGGGAGACAGTGTGGGGGGGGAGACAGTGTGGGAGGGGAGACAGTGTGGGAGGGGAGACAGTGTGGGAGGGGAGACAGTGTGGGGGGGGAGACAGTGTGGGAGGGGGACAGGGTGGGGGGGGAGACAGGGTGGGGGGGAGACAGGGTGGGGGGAGAGACAGGGTGGGGGGGAGACAGGGTGGGGGGGGAGACAGGGTGGGGGGGAGACAGGGTGGGGGGGGAGACAGGGTGGGGGGGAGACAGGGTGGGGGGGAGACAGGGTGGGGGGGGAGACAGGGTGGGGGGGGGAGACAGGGTGGGGGGGGAGACAGGGTGGGGGGGAGACAGGGTGGGGGGGGAGACAGTGTGGGGGGGGAGACAGTGTGGGGGGGGAGACAGTGTGGGGGGGGAGACAGTGTGGGAGGGGAGACAGTGTGGGAGGGGAGACAGTGTGGGGGGGAGACAGGGTGGGGGGGGAGACAGGGTGGGGGGAGACAGGGTGGGGGGGGAGACAGGGTGGGGGGGGAGACAGGGTGGGGGGGAGACAGGGTGGGGGGGAGACAGGGTGGGGGGGGAGACAGGGTGGGGGGGGAGACAGGGTGGGGGGGAGACAGGGTGGGGGGGAGACAGGGTGGGGGGGGAGACAGGGTGGGGGGGAGACAGGGTGGGGGGGAGACAGGGTGGGGGGGAAGAGTGTGGCTGGTCGGGGGGTAACAGACTGGATAAGTGACAGCAGAACATGGGGAGACAGTAAAGGGGTTGAGGAGACGGTTCAATGGGGAGGCGAGAGGGGGAGTACAGTAATGGGATTGGTAGGAAAGTGAATTGAATGATGGGAAAGTGAAAGGGCTGGACACTGAGTGAGCAGCAGGGAGTGAGATCAGCTTGAATGATTGGGGGTGATAGACAGACAGCAGGCTCCCAAATGCATCCTCTTGTCCAGGGTGGCAGCTGTGTCTCAGTGAGCATCACTCTCACCTCCACACTCACCAAGGTATGGGTTCCAGTTTCATTGCCAACACTTACAGAATATTGGCTGAAACTTCACTGGCAGGGCTGAGAGAGAGCTGCATTGTCGCAGGTGCCGTTTCCTTTTCGAGATGTTTAAGTGCGCCCTGAGTTGTAAGAGCAGGGGATTCTTCCTGGTGTTCTGGGATCCCTGAACTAACATCACTAACAGTACATCATCCCATTGCTGTCTTGGAGAGCTCACTGCACATTAATTAGCTCCCCCATTTTCCGCATTACAATCGTAGCTCCAGGTTATAAAGCACTGGATTGGCTGGAAAACCTTGAGCTATCTGAAGGATGTGAAAGTTGCAACAGAACTGCAAGTCTATTGTTCTTTTTCATGGAATAAGTCCAATTTGAACAAATTGTGACATCGGAACCCTTTCTATGATATAAAATTAGAGCAGTAATGCTCAAACATGCTAATAAACTTAGATATATATCACAAGTGATATATATATATATTTTTAAATACCGTGGATTTAATTGGCAGGCAATCTCCTGCTGTCTTGCACATATTATCATCACATTTTAAACAGGATTGGATTGGATTAATTAGGTTGAGTTCATGTTAAAAAGGAATTTAAGGAAGGAAATGTTATTGTTCCGTTACATTTTCCCCCTTCTCCAGTTATGTGAATTTTAAAAAAAGATTGATTCTCAATCCCTGTTGGATACTCTTCAAGTAGCTCGAGTCTATATAATTATACCTATGCATAATAGGTACAAAGGTCTGCACTAAATCATCGTCCAGGTCAATGCTTGCCCTGTCCATTTGCAAATGACCATCTTAAAACAATGTCCTTTAAATAGAAGCAGTGCCAGGATGCCTATGAATCTTCTGGCAGATTGGAGATTAACTAGGAGACACAGGCTAATATGGATCTGCTCCCTTTGTAGATCAGCAGATGTGTTCCCCCCATCCCACTGACTCATCGAGAAACATATCAGTTTTCACACACATCATCGTTTGTGCTCCCACCTCATTATTTTTCCATTCTGGGAAGCACGTTTCAGGAATCTGGGTATTTCCCTGCACTGGCCGGCTAACGGTGAGATTTAGCTCAATGTTTCAAGCAAAGATATTGCTCTTTTCTTTTCGTTTCTTTAGAACAGTACAGCACAGAACAGGCCCTTCGGCCCTCGATGTTGTGCGGAGCAATGATCACCCTACTCAAACCCACGTATCCACCCTATACTCGTAACCCAACAACTCCCCCTTAACCTTACTTTTTAGGACACTACGGGCAATTTAGCATGGCCAATCCACCTAACCCGCACATCTTTGGACTGTGGGAGGAAACCGGAGCACCCGGAGGAAACCCACGCACACACGGGGAGGACGTGCAGACTCTGCACAGACAGTGACCCAGCCGGGAATCGAACCTGGGACCTTGGAGCTGTGAAGCATTGATGCTAACCACCTATGCTACCGTGCCTTTCTCTCGTTCCTTTTCTTTCTTTCTCGCCCGCCTCCGGGCAAGCTCGCTATCTGCAGGATCCTGCCGTGCATGCCCAGTTATGGAGCCCACGTGCTTGCCTACATAACGAGAGTCACTTCGCTCACGTTCAAGGGAATTCAGTCACCTAGTTTCTTCGGGACGCCCTTGAGAGGGGGGGGGGGGGGGGGCTCTGCCAAGGGACAATCTTGAAGACAAGCTCAAACTGTCTCCAGCAAAAGAAATGGGTGTCTTTTGAGATGGGTAGGGAATAAGGAATAATTCTAAACTTGTTGTATAAAGGTTCAAGGGCTTTAAAGGGACAGCACACTCTTAAACAATTCAGCCTCTGCCCAGAGCTTTGGAAAGGTCACTATCTCTTCAAATGACACACACATTTGAACATTTCAGACTATTGTAAATTGTGATAAAGAAGATCATGTACTCACCTGGGCTTGCAAGCAGAGCAGCAAAAACTGGAGGCATCTGTCACAGAAATAATGGCAAAATGCACACACACAAATTAAAAATACAATTCCCAATTGCTGAACATGAGAAAACGTGCTTGCAAACGACAGCACAAGTGGTAATTGGAAATGAGGCTTTCAGTGAAAGAGTTCTTACAGATAAACGTGCTGCAGCGCTGGCGGATGCATAGCTGATGCTCCCATGTATTCTCTCACTGACTCCTTAAGCCGAGGTTTTGGCAGACTGCTTTTTTTAGTTGTTCCCTGTCGGCCGACAGTAATCTTGGGGGGGGGGGGGGGGGAGTGAAGGAACCTTGCCTTTAATGCAGCCTGCAACCCAGTCAGAAGCGTCCAGGACTGAACAGGAGCCTGGGAATTAAATGCTTCCCCCCCTCCCACACACACAGCCACCCACCCCCTCTGCTACTTTTCTGTAACACAGCGGAAGGGTGCAAATTCTCAATGTGCACACATGAAAGGGAATCCTTTGCACACTCTTCCTCCTGATCTTTAAGTCGGATCCTCCAGCATCAGCTGTGCATTTGGGTAGGGCTCAGTCAGACCTGGTGTTCTGCACACTTGTCTCCTTATTTGTGGGCTCGGGGGACTGGCCCAAGCAGCAATCTCATCCTGCCCAAGCTCAGAGGAAGGGCAGACCCGTGCCTTTGAATAGAAAGTTCTCCTCCTGCACTCTCACTCCATTGATGGTTGTGCTGGCAAGGGATGGGTTTGAACAGGGGAAGGAGGAAATGGAGTGATAGAGCGCAGGGGATGGCCCCCAGGGACACGCATTCTCTCTTTCTGTCTGTCACTTGTTGAATGAAAGCCTCATGGCTACTGGCTCCTGTGGTGGGTCAATCACTTGTCCTGATACCAATCCATTGAAAACAGTCGCTGAGTAAACACTTGCCAAATGCCAGGGAATCATGTCCTCTTAATTACTGCAGTAAAAACCACACCAGAATTCATGAACAGTGTGAAGACCTTTCCTTGTATTGTTAGCCTCTGGTTTGTTTTTTCAAGGGTCAGTGCCAGACTGCACATTCAATGAGATCTTGGCCACTTTCGGACTTTGCTGGAATAAAACATGTCCCTTTTTGTCAGGTTGCCCATTTCCATCCTTCACAGGGCTGTGTATGCATCCAGACTGAATATTGAGTGCAGAAACACCACTCCTCTCCTCAACATTTGGGTTGTGTCTCCAGACACAATCCCTCACTTCACCCCTAACACTGTGATATCACCAGCTCAGCCTGAACCCCCACCACAGAAATATAAAGCATCTGCATTTCTATCGCTCGATCACCACGGTCAGCCCTGACCTCCAACGGCAGTAGCTGAAAAGTCCTCGCCCTCAGTTACAAATCCATTATTCTGTCACCTCTGTACCTGCATCTCAGCTACCAAACCTACCCTCCAGCCATCCCCCAACTTCCCTCCCCTCAGCCATTGGCGCAAGCTCCTGCAGCTCTCCCCGACCTTACTTACTTGCAATACTTCCTCCCACCTCCTCAAAGCTTGCCTTCCCTTTCAATCATCTCAATTTCCCAGCCTTCACGTTCTCCTCCACGTACTGATCTTCCCACTGGCTCAGTGGGTGACACTCCCTCGCCTCTCACTTTTCAAGGTTGAAGTTCCACTCTCGGGACTCGAGCCCGTCATGCAGTGCAGTACTGAGGGAGCCCTGCACAGCCACAGGTGTGGAGCAGCTCAAAGCCATTGTGGAGATCTGAAAGCCGGGTAAAGAATTCCAAAATTCAGGGCAGCACGGTGGCCTAGTGGTTAGCACAACCGCCTCATGGCGCTGAGGTCCCAGGTTCGATCCCAGCTCTGGGTCACTGTCCGTGTGGAGTTTGCACATTCTCCCCGTGTCTGCGTGGGTTTCGCCCCCACAATCCAAAAATGTGCAGAGTAGGTGGATTGGCCACGCTAAATTGCCCCTTAATTGGAAAAAATAATTGGGTAATCTAAATTTATATAAAAAAAAGAATTCCAAAATTCATTTCCACGCATTACTTGGGGCCCATCTTATCCTGTGGAAGAGTCTGGATCATTACATTGAATACAGGTGGTTCCGGTTGTTGCTCTTCCGGTGACACAGACAGAAGGGCTTCTTTTGGAACCATGCTTCTTGCTAGATTTGAGATCAGCAGAGATGTCAAGCTGCCCTAAGGTCAGTCTGACTGCAGGAAACCATCAGCACCAATTTGTTCTTGGGGTGTGAGTGTGACTGCCAAGCTGAGCATTGATACAACCCTGCCAAAGTGTTTGTGCACCTTCTTCTACAACTTGCTCTTTCAATGGATGAAGGATTTTGGATGGAGTGAAGCAGGAGAATCTGCTTCCCTCAGCAGGTGAGTTCGTACCAGAGGGCACAGATTTAACAGCAAAAGGACGAGAAGGTGAATGGAACCTTTATTCAGCCAGTGCGTTATCTAGAAAGCACCATCAGAAAGTGCAGTGGAACACTACTGAAATAGGTTGAATACTTCGATAGGAGAAATTTGCACGGGCACAGGGAAAGAGCAAGGGAGTGGGATGAATTGGATAGCTCTTTCGAAAGAGCAGCATCAGCTGACAGGGCTGTGTGATTCTAGGAGCTGGCTTGTTTGGCCTTCACAGTGTGGGACTGCACCTTACCCAGGTAGGGTGGGGGTGTTCGATTCCCTTCTCTGAAGGACATCAGTGAACTGAATTTGCTGTGAGAACAAGGAAGCAGCCTCCATTGGCCTTTCCTGATGCCGGTTCAAAACCAGAGACAGGAGCTTTCAAAGCCATGGACAGTCTCCCCAGGTCACACCATCAATACACAAGCTCCACTCTTAATAGATGAATAAACCTCAATGCACAGTGACAATACCCTTCCCCTAATGACTGCTAGACTGTGTTTACCCACCATTATTATGCAGAAGCTCCAAAGTGCAGGCACACAAAACATTTGTAACAAGGCTCATTCATTTCTTCTTATCAGCTTAAGTAATGCAAAATAACATCAAACTTTATCAAAGTGCTTGGGGGTGGCGAGAGTGTTACAAATCAACTGTTTGGCTAATAACACAATTAAGAGTAATTGGATGAACTTTTCTTTCCAACCTGAAGCGTTTTTTTTATTGGAGATGGGTGGGTGAGGAGGGATTTAGTCTGCAGTTACAGGATGGGTTTGTCCTGGATACGCATTTACATACAGATACTGTGATACTGACACAACAAAAGCAGAAGAAATTGATAGAATCCCAATCCACATTCACGGAAAGACTGCAATCCCCTCCAGCGTGACTTTCAAAAATCAAACCCCTGCAAACATTGAACACGGAATTAAACTTGCTGTCTGCCTTTTTCCTTCTTTCTCTCCTATCTTAACCGTCTTCCCTGCCTGTAATCATTGTGATGTGGAGATGCCGGCGTTGGACTGGGGTGAGCACAGTAAGAAGTCTGACAACACCAGGTTAAAGTCCAACAGGTTTGTTTCAAATCACTAGCTTTCGGAGCACAGCTCCGAGGAAGGAGCACCTTTGGGTGCTCTGAAAGCGGGTGTTTGAAACAAACCTGTTGGACTTTAACCTGGTGTTGTCAGACTTCTTACTGTACTCATTGTGTTCTGTTTATATTGTGCCTCATGTGGTGGGAAAGTGAGGAGAGGCAAGTGCTTGCTCTGAGTTAGTGGAGAGGTATCAATGGCAGAAACACCACTGCAGGGGCTGGTTTAGCACAGTGGGCTAAACAGCTGGCTTGTAGTGCAGAACAAGCCCAGCAGCGCGGGTTCAATTCCCGTACCGGCCTCCTTGAACAGGCGCCGGAATGTAGCGACTAGGGGCTTTTCACAGTAACTTCATTGAAGCCTCCCCGTGACAATAAGCGATTATTATTATCAATAATTTTCTTCAGTGTCCACACATTCTGACAGACTGTCAAAGCGACAGCGTGTGATTCGCCACTACGGTGAGTCTCTGAATTCAAAGAACAACTTGCGCCTTTCAAACCCTCAGGATATCCTGATGTTCTTCACAATTAGTGAAGTACTTTTTTTTAAATTTAGAGGACCCAATTCTTTTTTTTTCCAATTAAGGGGCAATTGAGCATGGCCAATCCACCTACCCTGTACATCTTTGGGTTGTGGGGGCGAAACCCACGCAAAGACGGGGAGAATGTGCAAACTCCACACGGACAGTGACCCAGAGCCAGGATCGAACCTGGGATCTCAGCGCCGTGAGGCAGCAATGCTAACCACTGCACCACCATGCCGCCCTAAGGAAGTACTTTTGAAGTGTAGTCACTGTTGAAGCATTGTGGGAAGAACAGCAGCCAACTTGTGGTAATGACCAGATAATCTTAGTGATGTTGGTTGAGGAATAAATATTGGTTGCAGGACACTGTTCTTCGACAAAATAGTGAAGTTGGATCTTTGACATCTTCTTGAGAGGATAGACATTTTAAAAATTCTCTTCGGGGATGTGGCCATCACTGACTAGACCATCATTTACCAGCAGGTGGTGATGAGCTGACTCCTTGAACCGCTGCGGTCCGTGTGGTGTATGTACACCCACAGTGCAGTTAGGGAGGGAGTTCCAGGATTTTGACCCAGTGACAGTGTAGGATGGTGAGTGACTCGGAGGGGACTGGCAGGTGTTGGCGTACCCACGCATCTGCTGCCCTTGTCCTTCCAGTTGGTACAGGAATGAGTTTGAAGGGACTCATCCGAAAGGTGCCACTTGAAGTATTAATATTTCCCCTCAAGCCTTCTGTCTCAGAGGTGAGAATGCAAGCCACTGGGTCAAGGCTGACATTCCCATCTCACATTTATATTGCCAGACAGAAAGCCTTTTGAAAGCTTTGATTGGACCTGCCTCCACCACACCTTCAAGCAGTGCCTTGCACACCTTAACCACTCACTGTGGAAATAAGGATATAGATTGGCCAGGATCATGTGGAGTGGAAGAGGCTTGAGAGACTGCACAGCCGCTTCCTGTTCTATTGATAGATTCAATCCAATAACTGGAGGTATTTAGCAACATCGAGAGGACTAACTGTAAATTCCAGTCGATAGGTCAATGACTGACCTGTGGATTGCCACCTTGCCGTGATGGAGAGGCTTGAGCATTCCGTTGATCCCGAGAGCGATGGTGTCGGGAGTTTTAAACTCCTGTCCCGCACCAGGCGACTACATAGACAAAACTAACACCCCCCCCCCCCACCCCCCACCCCCCGACATAGACAAGCCATGCAGTGATCGGCGAGAGGTGGCTGGGACAGGACCATGAGATCTGGAAGTCCCTAGCTTCGGATCGACATGAAGACGGTGCAGTTTGACTGAGTCGTTTCACTCTTGGAACAGGAGAGGGTTTCGGCAGCTTTCTTCCCGACTGAGCAGCCCTCTTCAGGATTCGCCCTGCTAGTCCTGAATGGCGAAACGCTGCCCTGAAAATAGTCTGTTCCATCTCCAAACTGGCTGGAAAACCACATGCAGCATCTCATCTACCTGCGCTTAGAAAATCAGAGTTCAACTCAATTCTGGAACCTGGAACCCTGCTGGGTAACAAGCAAAACAATCGACCGGAACGGACAACTGTCCTTCTCGCAGTGAACCCAGGCACTGCCCTGCCAGAGACCCGGAGAGCAGGGCAACTGAGGGACGTTGATGGCGGTTACACCTCTTCTGGGTGAGGCAAACCCGGGCTCAGCCCAAGATGCATGCAATTGGTTTCCCCATCAAGAACAAACTCGTCAACCGGCTCTCGGAGCTCCCTGTCGGCATCAACGAGCCCCTCATGACACTCCGTCTACAACGTGCCAAGAACCACAACCCCTGAGGGGCTGGTTTAGCTCACTGGGCTAAATCGCTGGCTTTTAAAGCAGACCAAGCAGGCCAGCAGCACGGTTCGATTCCCGTACCAGCCTCCCCGGACAGGCGCCGGAATGTGGCGACTAGGGGCTTTTCACAGTAACTTCATTGAAGCCTACTCGTGACAATAAGCGATTTTCATTTCATTTTTCATTTCAACCCACAGATATGCAGGGTAGGTGGAGTGGCCACGCTAAATTGACCCTTAATTGAAAAAAATAATAATTGTGTACTCTAAATTTACGTATAAAAAAGAACCAGCGGGCAACGGTCGTCAGTGCCAACACCCCAACCCTTGGGGCCAATGATGAGTCCAAATAAGGCTTCTACTCCACCGTGGACACCATACTCTCTAACATTCCTGAGGAAGGGAAGATCATCCTCCTTGGGGACTTCAACGTCAGGGTTGGAAAGAACTCCCAAATCTGGAAAGAAACTCTCTGAAAGGAAGGAGTTAGGAATTACAACTCCAACGGGGTTCAGTCGCTCACCAAATGTGCCAACACCAACTTGTCATCACTAATTCACTGGTCCACCAAAAAGACAAGTTCAAGACTTCCCAGAGATATCCACGGTCAAAGAACTGCCACATGATCGACTTGGTCATCGTCTGATCCTGAGGTCAAAGGATGCCATCAATGCCAAAGCGGTGACCAGTGCTGATGGCGGCTGGACAAACCACCAGCTCATTCATTCCTCTATATCCACCAAACCCCTCCAGAACTAGAGGAAGGTGAAGAAACAGCTCAAAGATCAACGCTGAGTGGCTTCAAGAGCCAAGCATGCTTTGTGAACCTCCAAATATATCTTCCCCAAAATCTCCAAAGTGTTCATTCTAATGAAGTTGAGAAGTTGAGGACAACTGAAGAGAGAGAGCTGAAGACAGCCATCATCTCAAGCTGTGAAGAAACCATTGGCTACAAGACCAGGACACACAAAGATTGGTTCTACGTGAACAACCACACCATCTAAGACATCATCGACAAGAAGAGGAAAACGCTCCATGTCTGGCAAAACAACATGACCAGCAAGGCAAAGAGGAGAGCTCACCCATCAGCCATGACGGAGGTTCAAAGAAGAATTAGGGGTCAAGAACCAATGGTGGACTGAGAAAGCTACGGAGCTGCAACCCCTGGCCGACAAGCATTGCACCCAGGGCAAGGCAATGTATGGACCCAATACCTAGACCTCAAACACGTGTGGATTAAGGACAGAATCCCCTTGAGACAGAGAAAACATCAGCCTTTGATGGAGAGAACTCCTCACAGAACTCCTAAACCGTGATATAACCATCAATGAGGATGCGTTTGAGGAAATCCCCCAACTTCCCCATCAATGTTGATCTTGGAGTCCCACCAAGCGTGGACCAAGTCGAAGCCGCCATTCAACACATGCAGAATGAAAAAACCGCAGGAGTGGACGGAGATTTTCAAACTTGGAGAGGAAGAAATCACCCACGAGCTGTTCCGGCAAATCTGGGACAGAGAAAGAAATCCCTGCCAACCTCAGTGATGCCGTCATTGCCACCATCTTCAAGAAAGGAGGCAACAAGGACTGTGGTAACTACCTACTCTGCATTGCTGGGAAGCTCATCACTGGAACCTCATGAGTCACATTCTTCCAGTATCTGAAGAAATCTTTCCGGAAAGCCAGTGTGGTACCTGATCAAACCATGGAACAGCAAACATGGTTTTCAGCACTCGACAACTTCAAGAGAAATGCCAGGAGCAACATCAACCACTCTACACGGTCTTCATCAATCTGACCAATCAGTCAATCGGGAAGAGCCTGTCAAAGGCCGGATATCCAGAGATAACGTATCAACATTCTCCGACTACTCCACGACAAGATGTCGATGATAGTCCTCACCAACGGAAATAAGACAGAAACCTCTGGGGTCAAAACTGGAGGCTTGAAGTGTCATCATCACACTCACCCTTTTCTCCATCGCCACCATCCTTCACCTTGTCGAGATCAAGCTTCCCAGTGGAGTGACATCGTCTACAGGATGGACAGAAAGGTTTTCAACCTCCACCGGTTGAAATCCAAGTAGAAATCGACAGTGACATCGCTTGTGGAACTTCAGTTTGTGGGTGACAATGTCACCTTGCCTCTTCGAAGAGAATCCCAACTCCCGCAAACACCTGCCAAGTGTGTGGTTGAGATGTTACTCTAGGATCGGGCTCATCAACCGTGCAAGGACCCTCAGAACCTGTGGCCAGTGACACACAGTTTCTGACGTGGATAATCCTCGTCAGCAAGTGATCTCTGAAGGACAAGTGCAGACTGATATTCTTTCTCTTTCCTTTCCCAGATACGATGAAGTATCATGTCTGGGATCTTCCACACAGCATTACACATGGTAGGTTTGAAAATTAGTTTGACACGAACAGGGGCATTTATACCAGGTGTAACACGCATTATTCTGTTGTTACTGTCCATGAGGCACGAACATCAATTGTTGTTTCACATCAGTCAGAACTCAGTTGTGAGGCAAGTCTGAAGATCAGGTTCCAGCTTGGTAAAAGACTGGCTGTTTTCTTTTTTAAAGATTCTTTAACATCTGTAACATGTTGAATGGGACATTTGGAGTATCACAGATTGTGCACAAAAATGTAGGTGATCGAAATACAAACATAGAACATAGAATGATACAGCGCAGTACAGGCCCTTCAGCCCTCGATGTTGCACCGCCATGGGAAGTCAAAAACTAAAGGCCATCTAACCTACACTATGCCCTTATCATCCATATGCTTATCCAATAAACTTTTAAATGCCCTCAATGTTGGCGAGTTCACTACTGTTGCAGGTAGGGCATTCCACGGCCTTACCACTCTTTGCGTAAAAAACCTACCTCTGACCTCTGTCCTATATCTATTACCCCTCAATTTAAGGCTATGTCCCCTCGTGCTAGCCACCTCCATCCGCGGGAGAAGGCTCTCGCTGTCCACCCTATCTAACCCTCTGATCATTTTGTATGCCTCTATTAAGTCACCTCTTAACCTTCTTCTCTCTAACGAAAACAACCTCAAGTCCATCAGCCTTTCCTCATAAGATTTTCCCTCCATACCAGGCAACATCCTGGTAAATCTCCTCTGCACCCGTTCCAAAGCTTCCACGTCCTTCCTATAATGAGGCGACCAGAACTGTACGCAATACTCCAAATGCGGCCGTACCAGAGTTTTGTACAACTGCAACATGACCTCATGGCTCCGGAACTCAATCCCTCTACCAATAAAGGCCAACACACCATAGGCCTTCTTCACAACCCTATCAACCTGGGTGGCAACTTTCAGGGATCTATGTACATGGACACCGAGATCCCTCTGCTCATCCACACTGCTAAGAATTTTACCATTAGCCAAATATTCCGCATTCCTGTTATTCTTTCCAAAGTGAATCACCTCACACTTCTCCACATTAAACTCCATTTGCCACCTCTCAGCCCAGCTCTGCAGCTTATCTATGTCCCTCTGTAACCTGCAACATCCTTCCGCACGGTCTACAACTCCACCGACTTTAGCGTCGTCTGCAAATTTACTCACCCATCCTTCTGTGCCCTCCTCTAGGTCATTTATAAAAATGACAAACAGCAACCGCCCCAGAACAGATCCTTGTGGTACGCCACTCGTAACTGAACTCCATTCTGAACATTTGCCATCAACTACCACCCTCTGTCTTCTTTCAACGGTAGCACGGTAGCATGGTGGTTAGCATAAATGCTTCACAGCTCCAGGGTCCAAGGTTCGGTTCCTGGCTGGGTCACTGTCTGTGCGGAGTCTGCACGTCCTCCCGTGTGTGCGTGGGTTTCTTCCGGGTGCTCCGGTTTTCTCCCACAGTCCAAAGATGTGCTGGTTAGGTGGATTGGCCATGCTAATTTGCCCGTAGTGTCCTGAAAAGTAAGGATGGGGGGTGGGGGGGGGGGGGGGGGGATTGTTGGGTTACGGGTATAGGGTGGATACGTGGGTTTGAGTAGGGTGATCATTGCTCGGCACAACATTGAGGGCCGAAGGGCCTGTTCTGTGCTGTACTGTTCTATGTTCTATGTTAACTAGCCAATTTCTGATCTAAATCACCCTCAATCCCCAGCCTCCGTATTTTCTGCAATAGCCGACCGTGGGGAACCTTATCAAACGCTTTACTGAAATCCATATACACCACATCAACTGCTCTACCCTCGTCTACCTGTTCAGTCACCTTCTCAAAGAACTCGATAAGGTTTGTGAGGCATGACCTACCCTTCACAAAACCATGCTGACTATCCCTAATCATATTATTCCTATCTAGATGATTATAAACCGTATCTCTTATAATCCTCTCCAAGACCTTACCCACCACAGACGTTAGGCTCACCGGCCTATAGTTACCGGGGTTATCTGTACTCCCCTTCTTGAACAAAGGGACCACATTTGCTTTCCTCCAGTCCTCTGGCACTATTCCTGTAGCCAATGATGACATAAAAATCAAAGTCAAAGGCTCAGCAATCTCTTCCCTGGCTTCCCAGAGAATCCTAGGATAAATCCCAACAGGCCCCGGGGACTTATCTATTTTCACCTTGTCCAGAATTGCCAACACTTCTTCCCTACGCACCTCAATGCCATCTATTCTAATAGCCTGGGTCTCAGCATTCTCCTCCACAACATTATCTTTTTCCTGAGTGAATACTGACGAAAAGTATTCATTTAGTATCTCGCTTATCTCCTCAGCCTCCACACACAACTTCCCACCACTGTCTTTGACTGGCCCTACTCTTAGCCTAGTCATTCTTTTATTCCTGACATACCTATAGAAAGCTTTTGGGTTTTCCTTGATCCTACCTGTCAAAGACTTCTCATGTCCCCTCCTTGCTCGTCTTAGCTCTCTCTTTAGATCCTTCCTCGCTTCCTTGTAACTATCAAGCGCCCCAACTGAAACTTCACGCCTCATCTTCACATAGGCCTCCTTCTTCCTCTTAACAAGAGATTCCACTTCTTTGGTAAACCACAGTTCCCTCGCTCGACCCCTTCCTCCCTGCCTGACTGGTACGTACTTATCAAGAACACGCAATAGCTCTCCCTTGAACAAGCTCCACATATCCAGTGTGCCCAACCCTTGCAGCCTACTTCTCCAACCTACACATCCTAAGTCATGTCTAATGGCATCATAATTGCCCTTCCCCCAGCTATAACTCTTGCCCTGCGGGGTATACTTATCCCTTTCCATCACTAACGTAAAGGTCACCGAATTGTGGTCACTGTCTCCAAAGTGCTCACCTACCTCCAGATCTAACACCTGGCCTGGTTCATTACCCAAAACCAAATCCAATGTGGCCTCGCCTCTTGTTGGCCTGTCAACATATTGTGTCAGGAAACCCTCCTGCACACATTGTACAAAGAACGACCCATCTAATGTACTCAAACTATATATTTTCCAGTCAATATTTGGAAAGTTAAAGTCTCCCATAACAACTACCCTGTTACTTTCGCTCTTTTCCAGAATCATCTTCGCCATCCTTTCCTCTACATCCCTAGAACTATTAGGTGGCCTATAGAAAACTCCCAACAGGGTGACCTCTCCTTTCCTGTTTCTAACCTCAGCCCATACTACCTCGGAAGAAGAGTAACCATGTAGCATCCTTTCCGCCACCGTAATACTGTCCTTGACTAGCAGCGCCACACCTCCCCCTCTTTTGCCCCCTTCTCTGAGCTTACTAAAACACCTAAACCCCGGAACCTGCAACAACCATTCCTGTCCCTGCTCTATCCATGTCTCTGAAATGGCCACAACATCGAAGTCCCAGGTACCAACCCATGCTGCCAGTTCCCCTACCTTATTTCGTATACTCCTGGCATTGAAGTAGACACACTTCAAACCACCTACCTGAACACTGGCACCCTCCTGCGAAGTCAAATCTGTGCTCCTGACCTCTATACTCTCAATCTCCCGTACCCCAAAACTACAATCCAGGTTCCCATGCCCCTGCTGAATTAGTTGTGAAACATATGTGCACAGCCAGTAACAACCAGAGGACACCTTCCCTCAATATTTTAATCATGTTTAAACACTGGTTTCAGATATTTCTGTTCTTTTACATGAATAATATACCTCTTGGTCTTCCTTCATCTCCCAACTTACCTCTTTCGGTGAGCAGTTCTTTCATTGTTACTGGGTCAAAACCCTGGAACTCTTCGACTAACCGGACTGTAGGAGCCATTGATTCACTGTCTGTATCTCCACACAAACTGCCTTTCCTGCTCCGTCCAAACCTCTCGCGTTTGCCAATAACCCCCACAGTCATGACCGTTTCCAAAAAACCTCCTCAAAACCTACTGTTCCTCCCGTGCTCAACAACATCTGTCCCTCCTCTGGGACGCTCAGGTAGAGGCAGCTATCAATTCAAATTGTGCTCCTTCATTGCTGTTCGTCTTATTGGTACTGTTGATGTTGCAGATGTTGATATTGGTCTTTCTGTTGCTGATGTTACAAAGCTTGCTGTTGATTCTCATATTGCTGTTGCTCCTCTTGCAGCTACTATCATCACCAAAATAATTTCACCTCTTTAATAAACAACCAAAAATAACGGACTCAGGAACCCGTCTTTGACCAAGCATCACTTTACACCCCTTTCCCAGAGCAGCGATCATCCATATTCTGTCATACCTGAAGGTTCCCATTCACCTGCTCGGTCAAAGAGACTGGATCTCACATTCCCTCTGCAGTCTCACAGGGGACTAACATGCCGAGTGATGCTGGCCTTTTTCGCAGCCATGTCATAGTGATCTTCTCATAGGGTCAGGTCACAGCACTGAGCACAAATCCCACATGTATGATTTTTTTTTTTAAAATTTAGATTAGCCAATTATTTTTTCTAATTAAGGGGCAATTTAGCGCGGCCAATCCACCTAGCCTGCACATTTTTTGGGTTGTGGGGGCGAAACCCACGCAGACACGGGGAGAATGTGCAAACTCCACACGGACAGTGACCCAGAGCCGGGATCGAACCTGGGGCCTCAGCGCCGTGAGGCGGTTGTGCTAACCACTAGGCCACCGTGCTGCCCTCACATGTAGGATTTAAGGATTCAGAGCAAACATCCTGACGTTAGTTTGAGCTAAATCCTGTTACTCAAACTCTTCTTGTTTTAATCGACGGAATGGAAAGGATGGGATTGTGTAGGGGATGGGGGAGGGGGGGGGGGGGGGTGATGTTGTATTTCGGGATGGGTCTTGTAGTTAATGTATCCAAGATTCCAATCCATCATTGTGACTGCATAACACCGATAACCTGTTCTCTTTAACACTGTCAGCAATAGGTAATGGCATTTCTTGACTCCATGGTTCCACTCAAACCCATCCCTTCAATTTCCATTCCCACTGCTTCAGAAACCTTCTCGCTTCTGCCTGATTATCTCTGCCAGCTGCTATCTTTTGTGAAACGCCCTGGGTCGTGCCCTGTGATCGGAGTGCAAGGAAAGGCTGACAATTTTCCTGTCACCTTGCACAACCCCAGGATGTCCCTCCGCAGCCACTGAAGTACATTCAAAGCGAACCACACGATGGGTCGCCGTCCCCGATTCCTTTTTCTTCATACAAGGGAAGTGAACGTCGTCACTCAAACATTGAGAGAGTGCAGTAACAGAGCAGTGCTGTCCTGTCATTGTTTCCTGAGGCTGGTGGAAGAGAATGAGAGAGCCTGGATCTGCAGCCTGATGGAATTGGCACAAGCTCAGTGTCGACAGAAACTGGGCATTTAAACAAATTAGGGCAGTGTTAACTTGTAAAGGATTTTGTTTCGATCACATTCCAGTACTGAGCACCTTTCTTGAAATCATAGAGGCACCTGGAGGAAGCGTAAATAAGATTGACAAGACTGACACCAGAGTTGAGAGGTTACAGTGATTTCTCAAAAACCCAAAATGTAGGAGGTGACACAAACCGATGTCGGTGTTCTTCAAAAAGAGTTTGAGACTGGGGCAGCACGGTGGCACAGTGGTTAGCACTGCTGCCTCACGGCTGCTGAGGTCCCAGGCTCGATCCCGGCTCTGGGTCACTGTCCATGTGGAGTTTGCACATTCTCCCCGTGTCTGCGTGGGTCTCACCCCCACAACCTCAAAGATGTACAGGGTAGGTGGATTGGCCACGCTAAATTGCCCCTTAATTGGGAACAAAATGAATTGGGTACTCTAAATTTTAAACAAAATAGAGTTTGAGAGGGTCGATGGAGAGAAAATGTTACCACTTGTGGATGAGACAAGAACTAAAAATCATAAATGTCAGGGAGTCGTTAATAAATTCAATCAAAGATTCAGGAGAAACGTTTTACTGAGAGAATGGTAAGAATTAGGGGCAGCAGGGTAGCATGGTGGTTAGCATAAATGCTTCACAGCTCCAGGGTCCCAGGTTCGATTCCCGGCTGGGTCACTGTCTGTGTGGAGTCTGCACGTCCTCCCCCTGTGTGCGTGGGTTTCCTCCGGGTGCTCCGGTTTCCTCCCACAGTCCAAAGATGTGCGGGTTAGGTGGATTGGCCATGCTAAATTGCCCGTAGTGTCCTAATAAAAGTAAGGTTAGGGGGGGGGGGGGGGGGGTTGTTGGGTTACGGGTATAGGGTGGGTACGTGGGTTTGAGTAGGGTGATCATGGCTCGGCACAACATTGAGGGCCGAAGGGCCTGTTCTGTGCTGTACTGTTCTATGTTCTAATGTGGATGGAGGAGACTTGAGGGAACACACAGCAGTTTACAGGACGGATGGGCTGAATTACCCGTTAAATATGATGTATAACCACTAGTTTGTAGTCAAACACTGACATACATACTCTGCAGCCACCCCTCACAGTGACCTGAAACAACTGGAAGATTCCGGATCCTTCAAATCTCTTCCCCTTACTCCAGATGGGAATACTTGAGGAAAGGCACCTCCACTCAGATATGATGTAAGGGACATGATGCTTCGGCCTGGCATCGAACACCAGCAGAAACGATTATTGACAGCCTTGATTAATCTTCTTTCCCTCTCACTGTAACTTCAACGGCTACACATGCAGAGGGAGTCAACAAGCAATTGGATCTCCTGCACTTTGTCGCCATCTCCAATCGACTTTGAACTACTGACAAGAATGCACAGCTACCAGTGGGTTGGCAGGTTGCCCCCCTGCCCAGCTACCGAGCCCAGGTGAGGGGTGGAGCTGGTGCTCTGGAATCAGCCCCATCGCACTGGGCAGAATTCAACAGTTTGAAAAGCTGAGGAAAACGGGAATACACTCAGCTCCCAGCCCAGCGAGCAGCACCATAGCATTGTGGATAGCACAATGGCTTCACAGCTCCAGGGCCCCAGGTTCGATCCCGGCTTGGGTCACTGTCTGTGCAGAGTCTGCACGTCCTCCCCGTGTGTGCGTGGGTTTCCTCCGGGGGCTCCGGTTTCCTCCCACAGTCCAAAGATGTGGTTAGGTGGATTGGCCATGATAAATTGCTCTTAGTGTCCAAAATTGCTCTTAGTGTTGGGTGGGGTTACTGGGTTATGGGGATAGGGTGGAGGTGTTGACCTTGGGTAGGGTGCTCTTTCCAGGAGCCGGTGCAGACTCGATGGGCCTGAATGGCCTCCTTCTGCACTGTACATTCTATGATCTATGCTCGGAGAAATGAATGAAAATGGCTTATTGTCACAAGTAGGCTTCAAATGAAAATCCCCTAGTCACCACATTCCGGCGCCTGTTCGGGGAGGCTGTTACGGGAATTGAACCGTGCTGCCAGCCTGCCCCGGTCTGCTTTCAAAGCCAGCGATTTAGCCCTGTGCTAAACAGCCCCGAATGGCCCAGAATGTCACTCTGCAGAGCAGGTAGCAACACCATACCTTCCGCTGCTTCTCTGTCCCTGAGGACAGGGCAAGTGGAGCCTGGTCTGACAACAAAAGCTGTTTAATTTCACTTCAGTCCCTGGGATCAAACAGCTTCCTCAATGGCATTCCTAACAAATAACTGGGGTGGCCTAAAATAGACAGGTATGCTTCAGGAGCTCCGCACAAAATACAGAGTCAAGGCGGAGGGAAAATAGCTTCCACACAGCCGACCTCTGATCACAAGGAGAGAGATCCAGGAAAATGGAACAGAAGCCACGACACATGCTCATCTGCACAGTTGTGGTGAAGCTTTCTCTCTCTCTCTCTCTCTCTTTCTCAATTTCTCTTTCTTTGCTGGTCTCTCTGCCTGTCCCTTTCCCTCTCCTTCTCTCTCGCCCTTGCTTTCTCTCAATGTCTCTCGTGATCACCTTGGTCAGAGAGAGAGGGTGAGTCAGCCACAGCCCCTGCTTTGGAAGTGAGGGTGTTGGATAGCATGGTTCTCAGTCAGAGGCGGGGGGGGGGGGGGGGGGGGGGGGGGGAGGCTGAATATCCAGAGGAATCAGAGGGGGAGAGGGAGAATCATAGTGAGCACACAGCTTGCAGCTCAGGCTCACCCTCCCTCTGAATATAGAACCCTGACGTCAGTGTTTCACGTGACGGGGAGGCCGGAGCTGTGAGAGTGTTTGTGGACATTGCCCTTACTCCTCAGGAATTTGCAGTCCCCGATTGGAACAGGTTCAGGCCCCAGCCCCGGCTCACCCAATTGGGCAGCCTGGAAAAAGGCTGCTGTTACCGTGGCTATCGTATCCACTCCCCAAACTGGGAGGCATTCTGTCCCAGGCCCCTGTGATGGAACGTCAGGAGCAGAATCCTAACTTAGCAGGCAGCGGTTTGATCCCAATACTCCAACCATTGCCCCTTCCCCACCCTGCCATTGTATAGATTTCATTCCTGTCTGATCCTTTGTGATATTTGTTTGAAACCCTGAAGAAAAGCCTCAGTTCTGGTGTGATGTAAATCGTACCCAATCACGATGTACCCAGCCATCTTTAAATCGGAAGTTGCCGGTTTTACTGACACTATTTCTTCACCCGGCCCAAATCTCTCCACCCACTGACATCACAGAATGTCCCAAAACCTCAGGGCAGGAGGCCATTCAGCCCTTCCAGCCTGTGCCACCAATCCGGGCTGCTCTCCATCCACCCACCTTGGTGCCATGATCCTCACTCACCGCAGCAAACAACCGCAGCGCGGCCAATCCTCCTACCCGGCACATCTTTGGGTTGTGGGGGTGAAACCCACGCAGACACGGGGAGAATGCGCAAACGGACAGTGACCCAGAGCCGGGATCGAACCTGGGACCTCGGCATCGTGAGGCAGCAGTGCTAACCGCTGAGCCACCGTGCTGCCCACGCAACTCCTTTAATTACCTTCAATTACATTTCATAACTCGGCCAGCTCTTGTAAATTAACTTCAGTTCCGATATTCTGTGAAATCCGCACCCCTTCAAGACCAATATCTGCCACTCGAGTGGTGCCGTGAATTGAATGCTCAACAGAATGGAATCAGAATTTTACATAACCACAATCGAACCTCCATCCTTGTGATTTTCAGGCCTCTTCGTGTTTATCCTAGCCTTTCTGTACTGCAGCGACTGTCTGTCGAAAACCTGGGGTACTGATTAGCTGTGAGGGGGAAGCTCTATCACCATGTCATACCGTCACTGCCGGGAGAGAAGGCGTGTGTGTGTGTGTGTGTGTGCATGTGGAAAATACATATGTAAGTGTATCTCAGTGGGTGGATATGTTTCAGGGTGTGTGAGTGTTTGTGTTTGCGTGGGAGAGTGTGAACATGTGTGAGAGAGTAACTGTGTGTGTGTGAGAGAGGTCAGCGTGTGTGTCAGCGATTCTGTGTCGGTGTTTGTGATAGAACATTCAGTGTATATTTGTGTGTGCCAGTGACTGTGTGAGAGGTCAGTATGTGTGTGTGAGAGAGAGAGGTTTGTGTGTGTGTCTGTGTGTGTGTGTGAGAGAGAGGTTTGTGTGTGTGTCTGTGTGTGTGTGTGTGAGAGAGAGGTTTGTGTGTGTGTCTGTGTGTGTGTGTGAGAGAGGTTTGTGCGTGTGAGACAGAGAGAGGTTTGTTTGCGTGTGTGAGAGAGAGAGGTTTGTGTGTGTGTCAGTGACTCTGTGTGTGTGTGTGTGAGAGGTTTGTGTGTGTGTCTGTGTGTGAGAGGTTTGTGTGTGTGTCTGTGTGTGTGTGAGAGAGAGAGGTTTGTCTGTGTGTGTGAGAGAGAGAGGTTTGTGTGTGTGTCAGTGACTGTGTGTGTGTGAGAGAGAGGTTTGTGTGTGTGAGACAGAGAGAGGTTTGTGTGCGTGTGTGAGAGAGAGACAGGTTTGTGTGTGTGTGAGAGGAGAGAGGTTTCTGTGCGTGTGTGAGAGAGAGAGGTTTGTGTGTGTGTCAGTGACTCTGTGTGTGTGTGAGAGAGAGGTTTGTGTGTGTGTAAGAGGAGAGAGGTTTCTGTGCGTGTGTGAGAGAGAGAGAGGTTTGTGTGCGTGTGTGAGAGAGAGAGAGGTTTGTGTGCGTGTGTGAGAGAGAGGTTTGTGTGTGTGTGTGAGAGAGAGGTTTGTGTGTGTGTCAGTGACTGTGTGTGTGTGAGAGAGAGAGGTTTGTGTGTATGTCAGTGACTGTGTGTGTGTGTGAGAGAGAAAGGTTTGTGTGTGTGTGAGAGAGAGAGAGGTTTGTGTGTGTGTCAGTGACTGTGTGTGTGTGAGAGAGAGAGGTTTGTGTGTGTGTCAGTGACTGTGTGTGTGTGTGAGAGAGAGAGGTTTGTGTGTGCGTCAGTGACTGCGTGTGTGTGTGTGCACGTGTGAGAGAGAGGTTTGTGTGTATGTCAGTGTGTGAGAGAGAGAGGTTTGTGTGTGTGTCTGTGTGTGTGTGAGAGAGAGAGGTTTGTGTGTGTGTGTGAGAGAGAGAGAGAGGTTTGTGTGTGTGTCTGTGTGTGAGAGAGAGAGAGGTATGTGTGTGTGTCTGTGTGAGAGAGAGAGAGAGGTTTGTGTGTGTGTCTGTGTGTGTGTGAGAGAGAGAGAGAGGTTTGTGTGTGTGAGAGGGAGAGGTTTGTGTGTGTGTCAGTGACTCTGTGAGAGAGAGAGAGGTTTGTGTGTGTGTCAGTGACTGTGTGTGTGTGAGAGAGAGAGGTTTGTGTGTGTGTCAGTGACTCTGTGTGTGTGTGTGAGAGAGAGAGAGGTTTGTGTGTCAGTGACTGTGTGTGTGTGAGAGAGAGAGGTTTGTGTGTGTGTCAGTGACTCTGTGTGTGTGTCTGAGAGAGAGGTTAGTGTGTGTGTCAGTGACTGTGTGTGTGAGAGAGAGAGAGGTTTGTGTGTGTGTGTGTGTCAGTGACTGTGTGTGAGAGAGAGAGGTTTGTGTGTGTGTCTGTGTGTGTGAGAGAGAGAGAGAGGTTTGTGTGTGTGTCTGTGACTGTGTGTGAGAGAGAGAGGTTTGTGTGTGTGTGTGAGAGAGAGAGGTTTGTGTGTGTGTCTGTGTGTGAGAGAGAGAGAGGTTTGTGTGTGTCTGTGTGTGTGTGAGAGAGAGAGAGGTTTGTGTGTGTATCAGTGACTGTGTGTGTGAGAGAGAGAGAGGTTTGTGTGTGTGTCTGTGTGAGAGAGAGAGGTTTGTGTGTGTGTCTGTGTGTGAGAGAGAGGTTTGTGTGTGTGTCTGTGTGTGTGTGTGAGAGAGAGAGAGGTTTGTGTGTGTGTGTGTGAGAGGGAGAGGTTTGTGTGTGTGTCAGTGACTGTGTGTGAGAGAGAGAGAGGTTTGTGTGTGTGTCTGTGTGAGAGAGAGAGGTTTGTGTGTGTGTCTGTGTGTGTGTGTGAGAGGGAGAGGTTTGTGTGTGTGTCAGTGACTCTGTGTGAGAGAGAGAGGTTTGTGTGTGTGTCAGTGACTCTGTGTGTGTGTGTGAGAGAGAGAGGTTTGTGTGTGTGTCAGTGACTGTGTGTGTGTGTCTGAGAGAGAGGTTCGTGTGTGTGTCAGTGACTGTGTGTGTGTGTGTGAGAGAGAGAGGTCTGTGTGTGTGTGTGTGTCAGTGACTCTGTGTGTGTGTGTGAGAGAGAGAGGTTTGTGTGTCAGTGACTGTGTGTGTGTGAGAGAGAGAGGTTTGTGTGTCAGTGACTGTGTGTGTGAGAGAGAGAGAGGTTTATGTGTGTGTCTGTGTGTGTGTGTGAGAGAGAGAGAGAGAGGTTTGTGTGTGTGTCTGTGACTGTGTGTGAGAGAGAGAGGTTTGTGTGTGTGTGTGAGAGAGAGAGGTTTGTGTGTGTGTCTGTGTGAGAGAGAGAGAGGTTTGTGTGTGTGTCAGTGACTCTGTGTGTGTGTGTGTGAGAGAGAGAGGTTTGTGTGTGTCAGTGACTTTGTGTGTGTGTGAGATAGAGAGGTTTGTGTGTGTGTCTGAGAGAGAGAGGTTTGTGTGTGTGTCAGTGACTGTGTGTGTGTGTGAGAGAGAGAGGTTTGTGTGTGTGTCTGTGTGTGTGTGTGAGAGAGAGAGAGTTTGTGTGTGTGTCAGTGACTGTGTGTGTGAGAGAGAGAGGTTTGTGTGTGTGTGTGTCTGTGTGTGTGAGAGAGAGAGGTTTGTGTGTGTGTCTGTGTGTGAGAGAGAGAGAGAGGTTTGTGTGTGTGTGTGAGAGAGGTTTGTGTGTGTGTCAGTGACTGTGTGTGAGAGAGAGAGAGGTTTGTGTGTGTGTCTGTGTGTGTGAGAGAGAGAGAGAGAGAGGTTTGTGTGTGTGTCTGTGTGTGTGAGAGAGAGAGAGAGAGAGGTTTGTGTGTGTGTGTGAGAGAGAGAGGTTTGTGTGTGTGTCTGTGTGTGAGAGAGAGAGGTTTGTGTGTGTGTGTGTGTGAGAGAGAGAGAGGTTTGTGTGTGTCTGTGTGTGTGTGAGAGAGAGAGAGGTTTGTGTGTGTATCAGTGACTGTGTGTGAGAGAGAGAGAGAGGTTTGTGTGTGTGTCTGTGTGAGAGAGAGAGGTTTGTGTGTGTGTCTGTGTGTGTGTGTGAGAGAGAGAGAGGTTTGTGTGTGTGTGTCAGTGACTCTGTGTGTGTGTGAGAGAGAGAGGTTTGTGTGTCAGTGACTGTGTGTGTGTGAGAGAGAGAGGTTTGTGTGTGTGTCAGTGACTCTGTGTGTGTGTCTGAGAGAGAGGTTCGTGTGTGTGTCAGTGACTGTGTGTGTGAGAGAGAGAGAGGTTTGTGTGTGTGTCTGTGTGTGTGAGAGAGAGAGAGAGGTTTGTGTGTGTGTCTGTGACTGTGTGTGAGAGAGAGAGGTTTGTGTGTGTGTGTGAGAGAGAGGTTTGTGTGTGTGTCTGTGTGAGAGAGAGAGAGGTTTGTGTGTGTGTCAGTGACTCTGTGTGTGTGTGTGTGAGAGAGAGGTTTGTGTGTGTCAGTGACTTTGTGTGTGTGTGAGATAGAGAGGTTTGTATGTGTGTCTGAGAGAGAGAGGTTTGTGTGTGTGTCTGTGTGTGTGTGTGAGAGAGAGAGGTTTGTGTGTGTGTGTGAGAGAGAGAGTTTGTGTGTGTGTCTGTTTGTGTGTGTGAGAGAGAGAGGTTTGTGAGTGTGTGTGAGAGAGAGAGTTTGTGTGTGTGTCAGTGACTGTGTGTGTGAGAGAGAGAGGTTTGTGTGTGTGTGTCTGTGTGTGTGAGAGAGAGAGGTTTGCGTGTGTCTGTGTGTGTGTGTGAGAGAGAGAGAGAGGTTTGTGTGTGTGTGTGAGAGAGGTTTGTGTGTGTGTCAGTGACTGTGTGTGTGAGAGAGAGGTTTGTGTGTGTGTCAGTGACTCTGTGTGTGAGAGAGAGGTTTGTGTGTGTGTCAGTGACTGTGTGTGTGTGTGAGAGAGAGAGGTTTGTGTGTGTGTCAATGACTCTGTCTGTGTGTGTGTGAGAGAGAGAGAGGTTTGTGTGTGTGTCAGTGACTGTGTGTGTGAGAGAGAGAGAGGTTTGTGTGTGTGTGTGTCTGTGTGTGTGTGAGAGAGAGAGAGGTTTGTGTGTGTCAGTGACTGTGTGTGTGTGAGAGAGAGAGAGGTTTGTGTGTGTCAGTGACTGTGTGTGTGTGAGAGAGAGAGGTTTGTGTGTGTCTGTGTGTGTGTGTGAGAGAGAGAGAGAGGTTTGTGTGTGTGTGTGAGAGAGGTTTGTGTGTGTGTCAGTGACTGTGTGTGTGAGAGAGAGGTTTGTGTGTGTGTCAGTGACTCTGTGTGTGAGAGAGAGGTTTGTGTGTGTGTCAGTGACTGTGTGTGTGTGTGTGAGAGAGAGAGGTTTGTGTGTGTGTGTGAGAGAGAGGTTTGTGTGTGTGTCTGTGTGAGAGAGAGAGAGGTTTGTGTGTGTGTCAGTGACTCTGTGTGTGTGTGTGTGAGAGAGAGCGGTTTGTGTGTGTCAGTGACTTTGTGTGTGTGTGAGATAGAGAGGTTTGTATGTGTGTCTGAGAGAGAGAGGTTTGTGTGTGTGTCTGTGTGTGTGTGTGAGAGAGAGAGGTTTGTGTGTGTGTGTGAGAGAGAGAGTTTGTGTGTGTGTCTGTTTGTGTGTGTGAGAGAGAGAGGTTTGTGTGTGTGTGTGAGAGAGAGAGTTTGTGTGTGTGTCAGTGACTGTGTGTGTGAGAGAGAGAGGTTTGTGTGTGTGTGTCTGTGTGTGTGAGAGAGAGAGGTCTGTGTGTGTCTGTGTGTGTGTGTGAGAGAGAGAGAGAGGTTTGTGTGTGTGTGTGAGAGAGGTTTGTGTGTGTGTCAGTGACTGTGTGTGTGAGAGAGAGGTTTGTGTGTGTGTCAGTGACTCTGTGTGTGAGAGAGAGGTTTGTGTGTGTCAGTGACTGTGTGTGTGTGTGAGAGAGAGAGGTTTGTGTGTGTGTCAATGACTCTGTCTGTGTGTGTGTGAGAGAGAGAGAGGTTTGTGTGTGTGTCAGTGACTGTGTGTGTGAGAGAGAGAGAGGTTTGTGTGTGTGTGTCTGTGTGTGTGTGAGAGAGAGAGGTTTGTGTGTGTCAGTGACTGTGTGTGTGTGAGAGAGAGAGAGGTTTGTGTGTGTCAGTGACTGTGTGTGTGTGAGAGAGAGAGGTTTGTGTGTGTCTGTGTGTGTGTGTGAGAGAGAGAGAGAGGTTTGTGTGTGTGTGTGAGAGAGGTTTGTGTGTGTGTCAGTGACTGTGTGTGTGAGAGAGAGGTTTGTGTGTGTGTCAGTGACTCTGTGTGTGAGAGAGAGGTTTGTGTGTGTGTCAGTGACTGTGTGTGTGTGTGTGAGAGAGAGAGGTTTGTGTGTGTGTCAATGACTCTGTGTGTGTGTGTGTGAGATAGAGAGGTTTGTGTGTGTGTCTGAGAGAGAGGTTTGTGTGTGTGTCAGTGACTGTGTGTGTGAGAGAGAGGTTTGTGTGTGTGTGTGTCTGTGTGTGTGTGAGAGAGAGAGAGGTTTGTGTGTGTCAGTGACTGTGTGTGTGTGAGAGAGAGAGAGGTTTGTGTGTGTCAGTGACTGTGTGTGTGTGAGAGAGAGAGAGAGGTTTGTGTGTGTGTGTGAGATAGAGAGGTTTGTGTGTGTGTGTGTGAGATAGAGAGGTTTAACATAGAACAGTACAGCACAGAACAGGCCCTTCGGCCCTCGATGTTGTGCCGAGCAATGATCACCCTACTTAAACCCACGTAACCCGTATACCCGTAACCCAACAATCCCCCCATTAACCTTACACTATGGGCAATTTAGCATGGCCAATCCACCTAACCCGCACATCTTTGGACTGTGGGAGGAAACCGGAGCACCCGGAGGAAACCCACGCACACACGGGGAGCGCGTGCAGACTCCACACAGACAGTGACCCAGCCGGGAACTGAACCTGGGACCCTGGAGCTGTGAAGCATTGATGCTAACCACCATGCTACCGTGAGGTTTGTGTGTGTGTGAGAGAGAGAGAGGTTTGTGTGTGTGTGTGAGAGAGAGAGAGGTTTGTGTGTGTGTGTGTGAGATAGAGAGGTTTGTGTGTGTGTGTGAGAGAGAGAGGTTTGTGTGTGTGTGAGAGAGAGAGAGGTTTGTGTGTGTGTCTGTGTGTGTGTGAGAGAGAGAGAGAGAGGTTTGTGTGTGTCAGTGACTGTGTGTGTGTGAGAGAGAGAGAGGTTTGTGTGTGTCAGTGACTGTGTGTGTGTGAGAGAGAGAGAGAGGTTTGTGTGTGTGTGTGTGAGATAGAGAGGTTTGTGTGTGTGTGAGAGAGAGAGAGGTTTGTGTGTGTCAGTGACTGTGTGTGTGTGAGAGAGAGAGAGGTTTGTGTGTATGTGTGTGTGAGATAGAGAGGTTTGTGTGTGTGTGAGAGAGAGAGAGGTTTGTGTGTGTGTGTGAGAGAGAGAGAGGTTTGTGTGTGTGTGTGAGATAGAGAGGTTTGTGTGTGTGTGTGAGAGAGAGAGAGGTTTGTGTGTGTGTGTGAGAGAGAGAGAGGTTTGTGTGTGTGTGTGAGATAGAGAGGTTTGTGTGTGTGAGAGAGAGAGAGGTTTGTGTGTGTGTGTGAGAGAGAGAGAGAGGTTTGTGTGTGTGTCTGTGACTGTGTGTGAGAGAGAGAGAGAGGTTTGTGTGTGTGTCTGTGTGAGAGAGAGAGGTTTGTGTGTGTGTCTGTGTGTGTGTGAGAGAGAGAGAGGTTTGTGTGTGTATCAGTGACTGTGTGTGAGAGAGAGAGAGAGGTTTGTGTGTGTGTCTGTGTGAGAGAGAGAGGTTTGTGTGTGTGTCTGTGTGTGTGTGTGAGAGAGAGAGAGGTTTGTGTGTGTGTGTCAGTGACTCTGTGTGTGTGTGAGAGAGAGAGGTTTGTGTGTCAGTGACTGTGTGTGTGTGAGAGAGAGAGGTTTGTGTGTGTGTCAGTGACTCTGTGTGTGTGTCTGAGAGAGTGGTTCGTGTGTGTGTCAGTGACTGTGTGTGTGAGAGAGAGAGAGGTTTGTGTGTGTGTCTGTGTGTGTGAGAGAGAGAGAGAGGTTTGTGTGTGTGTCTGTGACTGTGTGTGAGAGAGAGAGGTTTGTGTGTGTGTGTGAGAGAGAGGTTTGTGTGTGTGTCTGTGTGAGAGAGAGAGAGGTTTGTGTGTGTGTCAGTGACTCTGTGTGTGTGTGTGAGAGAGAGAGGTTTGTGTGTGTCAGTGACTTTGTGTGTGTGTGAGATAGAGAGGTTTGTATGTGTGTCTGAGAGAGAGAGGTTTGTGTGTGTGTCTGTGTGTGTGTGTGAGAGAGAGAGGTTTGTGTGTGTGTGTGAGAGAGAGAGTTTGTGTGTGTGTCTGTTTGTGTGTGTGAGAGAGAGAGGTTTGTGTGTGTGTGTGAGAGAGAGAGTTTGTGTGTGTGTCAGTGACTGTGTGTGTGAGAGAGAGAGGTTTGTGTGTGTGTGTCTGTGTGTGTGAGAGAGAGAGGTTTGTGTGTGTCTGTGTGTGTGTGTGAGAGAGAGAGAGAGGTTTGTGTGTGTGTGTGAGAGAGGTTTGTGTGTGTGTCAGTGACTCTGTGTGTGAGAGAGAGGTTTGTGTGTGTGTCAGTGACTGTGTGTGTGTGTGTGAGAGAGAGAGGTTTGTGTGTGTGTGTGAGAGAGAGGTTTGTGTGTGTGTCTGTGTGAGAGAGAGAGAGGTTTGTGTGTGTGTCAGTGACTCTGTGTGTGTGTGTGTGAGAGAGAGAGGTTTGTGTGTGTCAGTGACTTTGTGTGTGTGTGAGATAGAGAGGTTTGTATGTGTGTCTGAGAGAGAGAGGTTTGTGTGTGTGTCTGTGTGTGTGTGTGAGAGAGAGAGGTTTGTGTGTGTGTGTGAGAGAGAGAGTTTGTGTGTGTGTCTGTTTGTGTGTGTGAGAGAGAGAGGTTTGTGTGTGTGTGTGAGAGAGAGAGTTTGTGTGTGTGTCAGTGACTGTGTGTGTGAGAGAGAGAGGTTTGTGTGTGTGTGTCTGTGTGTGTGAGAGAGAGAGGTTTGTGTGTGTCTGTGTGTGTGTGTGAGAGAGAGAGAGAGGTTTGTGTGTGTGTGTGTGTGAGAGGTTTGTGTGTGTGTCAGTGACTGTGTGTGTGAGAGAGAGGTTTGTGTGTGTGTCAGTGACTCTGTGTGTGAGAGAGAGGTTTGTGTGTGTGTCAGTGACTGTGTGTGTGTGTGAGAGAGAGAGGTTTGTGTGTGTGTCAATGACTCTGTCTGTGTGTGTGTGAGAGAGAGAGAGGTTTGTGTGTGTGTCAGTGACTGTGTGTGTGAGAGAGAGAGAGGTTTGTGTGTGTGTGTCTGTGTGTGTGTGAGAGAGAGAGGTTTGTGTGTGTCAGTGACTGTGTGTGTGTGAGAGAGAGAGAGGTTTGTGTGTGTCAGTGACTGTGTGTGTGTGAGAGAGAGAGGTTTGTGTGTGTCTGTGTGTGTGTGTGAGAGAGAGAGAGAGGTTTGTGTGTGTGTGTGAGAGAGGTTTGTGTGTGTGTCAGTGACTGTGTGTGTGAGAGAGAGGTTTGTGTGTGTGTCAGTGACTCTGTGTGTGAGAGAGAGGTTTGTGTGTGTGTCAGTGACTGTGTGTGTGTGTGTGAGAGAGAGAGGTTTGTGTGTGTGTCAATGACTCTGTGTGTGTGTGTGTGAGATAGAGAGGTTTGTGTGTGTGTCTGAGAGAGAGGTTTGTGTGTGTGTCAGTGACTGTGTGTGTGAGAGAGAGGTTTGTGTGTGTGTGTGTCTGTGTGTGTGTGAGAGAGAGAGAGGTTTGTGTGTGTCAGTGACTGTGTGTGTGTGAGAGAGAGAGAGGTTTGTGTGTGTCAGTGACTGTGTGTGTGTGAGAGAGAGAGAGAGGTTTGTGTGTGTGTGTGTGAGATAGAGAGGTTTGTGTGTGTGTGTGTGAGATAGAGAGGTTTAACATAGAACAGTACAGCACAGAACAGGCCCTTCGGCCCTCGATGTTGTGCCGAGCAATGATCACCCTACTTAAACCCACGTAACCCGTATACCCGTAACCCAACAATCCCCCCATTAACCTTACACTATGGGCAATTTAGCATGGCCAATCCACCTAACCCGCACATCTTTGGACTGTGGGAGGAAACCGGAGCACCCGGAGGAAACCCACGCACACACGGGGAGCGCGTGCAGACTCCACACAGACAGTGACCCAGCCGGGAACTGAACCTGGGACCCTGAAGCTGTGAAGCATTGATGCTAACCACCATGCTACCGTGAGGTTTGTGTGTGTGTGAGAGAGAGAGAGGTTTGTGTGTGTGTGTGAGAGAGAGAGAGGTTTGTGTGTGTGTGTGTGAGATAGAGAGGTTTGTGTGTGTGTGTGAGAGAGAGAGGTTTGTGTGTGTGTGAGAGAGAGAGAGGTTTGTGTGTGTGTCTGTGTGTGTGTGAGAGAGAGAGAGAGAGGTTTGTGTGTGTCAGTGACTGTGTGTGTGTGAGAGAGAGAGAGGTTTGTGTGTGTCAGTGACTGTGTGTGTGTGAGAGAGAGAGAGAGAGGTTTGTGTGTGTGTGTGTGAGATAGAGAGGTTTGTGTGTGTGTGAGAGAGAGAGAGGTTTGTGTGTGTCAGTGACTGTGTGTGTGTGAGAGAGAGAGAGGTTTGTGTGTATGTGTGTGTGAGATAGAGAGGTTTGTGTGTGTGTGAGAGAGAGAGAGGTTTGTGTGTGTGTGTGAGAGAGAGAGAGGTTTGTGTGTGTGTGTGAGATAGAGAGGTTTGTGTGTGTGTGTGAGAGAGAGAGAGGTTTGTGTGTGTGTGTGAGAGAGAGAGAGGTTTGTGTGTGTGTGTGAGATAGAGAGGTTTGTGTGTGTGAGAGAGAGAGAGGTTTGTGTGTGTGTGTGAGAGAGAGAGAGAGGTTTGTGTGTGTGTCTGTGACTGTGTGTGAGAGAGAGAGAGAGGTTTGTGTGTGTGTCTGTGTGAGAGAGAGGTTTGTGTGTGTGTCTGTGTGTGTGTGAGAGAGAGAGAGGTTTGTGTGTGTGTCAGTGACTGTGTGTGAGAGAGAGAGAGAGGTTTGTGTGTGTGTCTGTGTGAGAGAGAGAGGTTTGTGTGTGTGTCTGTGTGTGTGTGTGAGAGAGAGAGAGGTTTGTGTGTGTGTGTCAGTGACTCTGTGTGTGTGTGAGAGAGAGAGGTTTGTGTGTCAGTGACTGTGTGTGTGTGAGAGAGAGAGGTTTGTGTGTGTGTCAGTGACTCTGTGTGTGTGTCTGAGAGAGTGGTTCGTGTGTGTGTCAGTGACTGTGTGTGTGAGAGAGAGAGAGGTTTGTGTGTGTGTCTGTGTGTGTGAGAGAGAGAGAGAGGTTTGTGTGTGTGTCTGTGACTGTGTGTGAGAGAGAGAGGTTTGTGTGTGTGTGTGAGAGAGAGGTTTGTGTGTGTGTCTGTGTGAGAGAGAGAGAGGTTTGTGTGTGTGTCAGTGACTCTGTGTGTGTGTGTGAGAGAGAGAGGTTTGTGTGTGTCAGTGACTTTGTGTGTGTGTGAGATAGAGAGGTTTGTATGTGTGTCTGAGAGAGAGAGGTTTGTGTGTGTGTCTGTGTGTGTGTGTGAGAGAGAGAGGTTTGTGTGTGTGTGTGAGAGAGAGAGTTTGTGTGTGTGTCTGTTTGTGTGTGTGAGAGAGAGAGGTTTGTGTGTGTGTGTGAGAGAGAGAGTTTGTGTGTGTGTCAGTGACTGTGTGTGTGAGAGAGAGAGGTTTGTGTGTGTGTGTCTGTGTGTGTGAGAGAGAGAGGTTTGTGTGTGTCTGTGTGTGTGTGTGAGAGAGAGAGAGAGGTTTGTGTGTGTGTGTGAGAGAGGTTTGTGTGTGTGTCAGTGACTGTGTGTGTGAGAGAGAGGTTTGTGTGTGTGTCAGTGACTCTGTGTGTGAGAGAGAGGTTTGTGTGTGTGTCAGTGACTGTGTGTGTGTGTGAGAGAGAGAGGTTTGTGTGTGTGTCAATGACTCTGTCTGTGTGTGTGTGAGAGAGAGAGAGGTTTGTGTGTGTGTCAGTGACTGTGTGTGTGAGAGAGAGAGAGGTTTGTGTGTGTGTGTGTCTGTGTGTGTGTGAGAGAGAGAGAGGTTTGTGTGTGTCAGTGACTGTGTGTGTGTGAGAGAGAGAGAGGTTTGTGTGTGTCAGTGACTGTGTGTGTGTGAGAGAGAGAGGTTTGTGTGTGTCTGTGTGTGTGTGTGAGAGAGAGAGAGAGGTTTGTGTGTGTGTCTGTGTGAGAGAGAGAGGTTTGTGTGTGTGTCTGTGTGTGTGTGTGAGAGAGAGAGAGGTTTGTGTGTGTGTGTCAGTGACTCTGTGTGTGTGTGAGAGAGAGAGGTTTGTGTGTCAGTGACTGTGTGTGTGTGAGAGAGAGAGGTTTGTGTGTGTGTCAGTGACTCTGTGTGTGTGTCTGAGAGAGTGGTTCGTGTGTGTGTCAGTGACTGTGTGTGTGAGAGAGAGAGAGGTTTGTGTGTGTGTCTGTGTGTGTGAGAGAGAGAGAGAGGTTTGTGTGTGTGTCTGTGACTGTGTGTGAGAGAGAGAGGTTTGTGTGTGGTGAGAGAGAGGTTTGTGTGTGTGTCTGTGTGAGAGAGAGAGAGGTTGTGTGTGTGTCAGTGACTCTGTGTGTGTGTGAGAGAGAGAGGTTTGTGTGTGTCAGTGACTTTGTGTGTGTGTGAGATAGAGAGGTTTGTATGTGTGTCTGAGAGAGAGAGGTTTGTGTGTGTGTCTGTGTGTGTGTGTGAGAGAGAGGGTTTGTGTGTGTGTGTGAGAGAGAGAGTTTGTGTGTGTGTCTGTTTGTGTGTGTGAGAGAGAGGTTTGTGTGTGTGTGTGAGAGAGAGAGTTTGTGTGTGTGTCAGTGACTGTGTGTGTGTGAGAGAGAGAGGTTGTGTGTGTGTGTCTGGGTGTGGTGAGAGAGAGAGGTTTGTGTGTGTGTGTGTGGGAGAGAGAGAGAGAGGTTTGTGTGTGTGTGTGAGAGAGGTTTGTGTGTGTGTCAGTGACTGTGTGTGTGTGTGAGAGAGAGGTGTGTGTGTGTGTCAGTGACTCTGTGTGTGTGTGAGAGAGAGAGGTTTGTGTGTGTCAGTGACTTTGTGTGTGTGTGTGAGATAGAGAGGTTTGTGTGTGTGTCTGAGAGAGAGAGAGGTTTGTGTGTGTGTCAGTGACTGTGTGTGTGAGTGAGAGAGGCTTGTGTGTGTGTCTGTGTGTGTGAGAGAGAGAGAGAGAGAGAGGTTTGTGTGTGTGTCTGTGACTGTGTGTGTGAGAGAGGTTTGTGTGTGTGTCTGTGTGTGTGTGAGAGAGGTTTGTGTGTGTGTGTGTGAGAGAGAGAGGTTTGTGAGTGTGTCAGTGACTCTGTGTGTGTGTGAGAGAGAGAGGTTTGTGTGTTTGTCTGTGTGTGTGTGTGAGAGAGAGGTTTGTGTGTGTGTCAGTGACTGTGTGTGTGTGAGAGAGGTTTGTGTGTGTGTCAGTGACTCTGTGTGTGTGTGAGAGAGAGAGGTTTGTGTGTGTCAGTGACTTTGTGTGTGTGTGTGAGATAGAGAGGTTTGTGTGTGTGTGTCTGAGAGAGAGGTTTGTGTGTGTCAGTGATGTGTGTGTGAGAGAGAGGTTGTGGTGTGTGTGTCTGTGTGTGTGTGAGAGAGAGAGAGGTTGTGTGTGTCAGTGACTGGTGTGTGTGAGAGAGAGAGAGGTTTGTGTGTGTCAGTGACTGTGTGTGTGTGAGAGAGAGAGAGAGGTTTGTGTGTGTGTGTGTGAGAGAGAGAGGTTTGTGTGTGTGTGTGTGAGATAGAGAGGTTTAACATAGAACAGTACAGCACAGAACAGGCCCTTCGGCCTCGATGTGTGCCGAGCAATGATCACCCTACTTAAACCCACGTAACCCGTTATACCCGTAACCCAACAATCCCCCCATTAACCTTACACTATGGGCAATTTAGCATGGCCAATCCACCTAACCCGCACATCTTTGGACTGTGGGAGGAAAACGGAGCACCGGGAGGAAACCCACGCACACACGGGGAGCGCGTGCAGACTCCACCACAGACAGTGACCCAGCGGGAACTGAACCTGGGACCCTGGAGCTGTGAAGCATTGATGCTAACCACCATGCTACCGTGAGGTTTGTGTGTGTGTGAGAGAGAGAGAGGTTTGTGTGTGTGTGTGAGAGAGAGAGAGGTTTTGTGTGTGTGTGTGTGAGATAGAGAGGTTTGTGTGTGTGTGTGAGAGAGAGAGGTTTGTGTGTGTGTGAGAGAGAGAGAGGTTTGTGTGTGTGTCTGTGTGTGTGTGAGAGAGAGAGAGAGGTTTGTGTGTGTCAGTGACTGTGTGTGTGTGAGAGAGAGAGAGGTTTGTGTGTGTCAGTGACTGTGTGTGTGTGAGAGAGAGAGAGGTTTGTGTGTGTGTGTGTGAGATAGAGAGGTTTGTGTGTGTGTGAGAGAGAGAGAGGTTTGTGTGTATGTGTGTGTGAGATAGAGAGGTTTGTGTGTGTGTGAGAGAGAGAGAGGTTTGTGTGTGTGTGTGAGAGAGAGAGAGGTTTGTGTGTGTGTGTGAGATAGAGAGGTTTGTGTGTGTGTGTGAGAGAGAGAGAGGTTTGTGTGTGTGTGTGAGAGAGAGAGAGGTTTGTGTGTGTGTGTGAGATAGAGAGGTTTGTGTGTGTGAGAGAGAGAGAGGTTTGTGTGTGTGTGTGAGAGAGAGAGAGAGGTTTGTGTCTGTGTGTGAGTGCGGAAGAGAAAGGTCAGTGTGTTGCACAAATTACTTTAAGCAAGGTTTCAGGGAGTGAGTAGAAAGTTGTGTTTGAAATGGAGATGAGGTGTCTATCATCAAGCAGTTGGAGAATCCTGGGAGGAGATGTTTGGGAGGGGGTCAGGGGGTGAGGTATTACCCTGACTGCCCCCACCACCCCATCAAGGACTTGCTGTCCTGATCCTTCTGGGTTATTCTGGGTTAGTTGGAATTTACGGCTTTCCCCACAAAACCATCCAGTTTTGTGACATCGCTGTGATCCGAATGGGGACTTTACTTTAGTTCCAGATGCCGGACAATTGATTCTCAATGGTGAAGTGAGAGGCTGAGTGGGGTTTGGTGAGGATGGGATGGAATAGAAGCTCTCATGCCGCAATCTGAGTCAGCAGGCAGTGCTGTAAATCCCCAGTACCCCACCCAGCCGTCACCAACCCCCACCATCTCACCTGTCCCTCAAATCAGTAAAGCGGAGGGGGGGGGGGGGGGGGGAACTCTCTCCTCTTCAAAGTGCAAGTCAACAGTCTGTGTGGTGACAGACAGCCAGAAAGAATGTATTTAGATAAAGCGAATCTCTTGGCTCAATCTGTTTGTATATCCTAGCTGTATAAACGCCATTCCCACACGGGTATCCGCACGCTTGTCACTCAAACCTTGTGAGCTGCCGCTTATGGGGGTAATGGGAGGCCTGAAGCAGGGAGGTCAGAGGGCACCCTGGCACAAATTAGCAGAGCTCAGTCTCAGCAAGTGACACGTGGGAGGTGCAGTGGGGTGGGGGGGGGGGGGGGGGGCACGGGATGGCCTGTCAGGTTTTGTTAACATAGAACACAGAACAGAACAGGCCCTTCGGCCCTCGATGTTGTGCCGAGCCATGATCACCCTACTCAAACCCACGTATCCACCCTATACCCGTAACCCAACAACCCCCCCTTAACCTTACTTTTTTAGGACACTACGGGCAATTTATCACGGCCAATCCACCTAACCCGCACATCTTTGGACTGTGGGAGGAAACCGGAGCACCCGGAAGAAACCCACGCACACACGGGGAGGACGTGCAGACTCCGCACAGACAGTGACCCAGCCGGGAATCGAACCTGGGACCCTGGAGCTGTGAAGCATTTATGCTAACCACCATGCTACCGTGCTGCCCCTTCAAGTGCCATGTGGCTGCAGGCTCCCACTGTTCCACGTGACCAGTGGCCATTGGGATAGAGCCAGGATTTCCCCCTGGGGGCGTCAGCAACCAAAGACCAATTTCCAGAACGGTGGGCGAAAGCTCATTGGGGCAATGGCTGTGCTTTTCATTCTGGTTGAATTGTTATTCAAAGGTTGGCGATTGGAGTGTGCGGAGGAGGACGGAAAGCTGTTTTGGAGTGGTTTGCAAACAGTTGGCTTGAGAAGTAGATGACACCTCCGGGAATATGTCCAACCTGAGCTGGCAACACCAGGCCCAGGATCAGACCATTGATAGATGCCAGGGCACCATTCACCAAGAGGAGTCCGTCCTTCAACGGAGCAGAGGAGCGCTATCGATTGAAAATAAGAGACAGCCCACACCCGTGTCAGCAGAAATCTTTTTCTTTAAATAAAAGTTATTGTAATACTCAGAATCTAAAGGGCTTCTTGAAGAATTATTCACCACCTGAGTGTGGTCGCTTGACTACCAGCTCCAACATCATCTAACACGTTCAACACCTTTCAGAACAAAGCAGTCCAATTCATCATCACCACCATAAACATTCACTCCCTCCATCACCGATACACAGTGGCAGCCGTGTGTACCATCTACAAGATGCTCTGCAGGAACTCACCAATGTTCCTAGACACCACCTTCAGTGACAGTGCACTGCGAGGGGTCTGAGGGGAG